>NC_083594.1:45310538-45420823 GCF_027579695.1 Neoarius graeffei
AAACAGTTGAAGGGTCGCAGTGTTTTTTTTTACAGGGTCGGTCGGGTAACCGGAAACACGTATATTATTTTGTTTGGCCTAACCCAAATTTCGACAAACGGCATAATTTTTTATATTAAAAATTTGATTCGGTATCCGCAGCTGTACGTGTGTACGTGGACACAGCCATGTTTGTGGTTGCTATAGCAATCTCGTGTTGCTTTGTGAACAGCATTTCAGACGACTCGGAATTCCTGAAGCCACCGGCTTTTAAAAGCCCAGATTGGCGGCATTTCTTATCTCAGTGCCTGATGTAACTCTCTGGGCAATGAATGTTGCGTCTCAAGAGGTGGCGTTCACTTGAACACAAGTGACTGTATTTGTGTTTGAGAAGTCATGAAGTTTTCATTGCTCCCCCCCCAGTGTTTTGCAGTTTGAAAATGTGCCAAAAATGACCGAACCGCGATACATTCATAGCTGCGTTCAAAGTGACCGGAGTCTGAATAAAGATTATACAGGCAACACTGCGCTTTTTTTTTTTTTTTTTAACGTTGCTTTACATTTCCAGGCTGATGGTTAACAGAATATTGACAGTGATTTGCATCAGTTATAAAACAGAGGGATTAGGTTTCGTGGGATTTCATGTCATGTTCATGTCGCGCGCATTGCGTTTTTGTTGAACACAACTTCAAAATAAAACCAATGCACATTCAGTCCATGCATGAGGTAAAATTAGAAAATACGTTTATTTTGTAATTTCTAATTAATCTTATGCAGGCCGGTCAGAATGAACCAAAGGGCCGGATGCGGCCCGCGGGCTGGAAAATGCCCAGGTCTGGCCTAAAGGTTAGAGAAGCGGCTTTGGCACCTTCTGCTTTGAGGTCCACCGCTTTCCTATGGAATCAATTTTGTGCCAAAATGTTCATACAATACTTTTGAAATATCAAACAAAAACGACAAATCAAAATACAAAAAAACAACAAAAAAAAAAGTCAATTTTTTTTAGACTGGCAAACAAATTATTCGTGTAATCGTGCAAAATATCAGTCTATCACTCTTCAGAAACCTTTTATTTTTGTTCCGCGTCTTTCTCAGTTTTGTTTGACGTAATTTATTTTGGTTGCGATTCCAGCTTTCTCGTTTGCGCTCCCTGACTTTTTGCTTGCAGTTTTGGCACAAACTTCACGTGTGGGTGGGCTGTCCAGGAACGCATTCCCATTGGCTAACTTGTGTTTGACTGACAGCTACGCTCAGCCATTCCCTACTCGGATTCTGGCGGACTGTTTGACGAGTGACCGATCCATTGACGGTAAACAAGGATGGAGTGGACTTCAGTGGCGACTATGATATTGAATTAATTCAACAAAGTGTAAGTGCGGGACAAATGTGTTGTATGTGTTGCAGTAGTGCACATTATGCAGGTGTTTCGTGGCAAGTCAAATGTTAGCCTTAGCTCCACTACCCAATATAATAGCTGTCTTGCTAACGTTAAACACGCCTGCATAATGTGCACTACTGCAACACATGCAACACATCTGTCCCGCACTTACACTTTGTTGAATTAATTCAATATCATAGTCGCCACTGAAGTCCACTTGATCCTTGTTTACCGTCAATGGATCGGTCACTCGTCAAACAGTCCGCCAGAATCCGAGTAGGGAATGGCTGAGCGTAGCTGTCAGTCAAACGCAAGTTAGCCAATGGGAATGCGTTCCTGGACAGCCCACCCACACGTGAAGTTTGTGCCAAAACTGCAAGCAAAAAGTCAGGGAGCGCAAACGAGAAAGCTGGAATCGCAACCAAAATAAATTACGTCAAACAAAACTGAGAAAGACACGGAACAAAAATAAAAGGTTTCTGAAGAGTGATAGACTGATATTTTGCACGATTACACGAATAATCTGTTTGCCAGTCTAAAAAAAATTTTTTTTTTTTGTATTTTGATTTGTCGTTTTTGTTTGATATTTCAAAAGTATTGTATGAACATTTTGGCACAAAATTGATTCCATACTTTCCCACGACCCCACAGAGGATTCAGTTGCAGCAAAGAAACGAAACGTTCCGCTAGATGACCCAACTCGAACCCTAAATCCTAATTCGCCTCTGTGCGTGCAGATTCACCCGATTTTTCAAAAATCACCTGGAGCACACGTGCGGAATCCCCTAGTGGTAAAAATGTGTAACTGCATGTACAGTGATGATGACAAGCTTGAGTCACATCAGCATCACTGACTACATCAAGCTTCGGACAGGCGACACAGATAAAATGTCAAATAAAATCATATAAAAGACATTCGACTTTTTACATTTTTATTTTTTTTTATTTATGCAGCTTTGCATAGGAAATATGGCTTGATGAACCATAAGAACCTCACTCAGTGTCGTCTCCTCAGCCGTTTTCATTTGCTCCGTGCAATTTGACTTAATCTCTGCCAGCAACTCGCCCCACTTTCAGAATAATAGCATCCCTGTGCACACTCCGTTCCTTCCTACTCTCCATCTCAACAAGAACTGGGTGACAGCTTTTGCATTTTCCAACCATCTGTGAGCTTAATAATGACACATCGTTATCACTCGCGCCACATTACATTACATTTTGAGATGATTTTTTTTCCCCCCTTCATTGCAGCTTTTCCAGATGTATTTGTGGCAATAGGTTGCGTGCGTGCGTGCACACAGCCACGAGAAACACCTTTTTAAAGGGAAGCTGTTCACCATTTGAAGGGGTTCTTAAGAGTGATTCCTCTTCTGGTTTTGAATGGATTCTGATTTTAGTTGGTCTGGTGTGATCTATTCCGTACTGTAAATGAGGTGCGCGTTGGTTTGTGTTGCAGAGGATATCGAAGAATCAATTATTCTGCACATATGGGCGATTTAATGCATTTCTTGAGCTCGTCATCATGATTTCTCAGACTGCGTTCTAATGGTCAGATATTCTGTTCATCAGTTTAGACAGTCCGCATCAGGTTAATGGTGATCTTTTCACAGGAACAGCGGTAATGGAGGACCAGGATCATGACTGAGATAATAACAGTGCAACATAACCCAGAACTGTCTGAATGGAGGGTATGGGATCATTTCTGCTACTCAAATTGATGCAGAATAATGAAAAATAAGCAGTCTACAACCTTTTGGCATTGCATATTTTTTTTTTTTTCTTCTTTCTGTCCTGTCACATTTGTGATTCAGGTAATTATCAAGCGTTTCAGTGGTTTATTCAGATTTGACCGAGAAATCTGGAAACAAAGAATGATTTTTATTCGATCCACATTCACTGGATATGAGCAATCGTGTGCTCTGATAGCCTAGTAGTAGAGTAGCCAATCAGCTCATATACCGTGAGTAGAGAAAAACAAAATGGCGACATGCGTTGGTGAACCAACCGAGGACGAAATTAAAAACTACTCGAAAACAAAATATGGAATGAAAGTATTTATTTTTCTTCAAGAATTATCGCATTTGGCGTCACGGTGGCGTAGTGGTTAATGCTGTTGCCTCACAGCAAGAAGGTCCTGGGTTCGAGCCCCGTGGCTGGCGAGGGCCTTTCTGTGTGGAGTTTGCATGTTCTCCCCGTGTCCGCGTGGGTTTCCTCCGGGTGCTCCGGTTTCCCCCACAGTCCAAAGACATGCAGGTTAGGTTAACTGGTGACTCTAAATTGACCGTAGGTGTGAATGTGAGTGTGAATGGTTGTCTGTGTCTATGTGTCAGCCCTGTGATGACCTGGCGACTTGTCCAGGGTGTACCCCGCCTTTCGCCCGTAGTCAGCTGGGATAGGCTCCAGCTTGCCTGCGACCCTGTAGAACAGGATAAAGCGGCTAGAGATAATGAGATGAGATGAGATTTTTTGTCTTTAAGACGGGGAAAAAGGAAAAGCTGGTGAGAGGGAAGTCTATTTTTAACTGCTATAATGTAACAGGAAATGACTTGGTTTGCAGATGCTCCACATCATTAAATATAACTATAAATGGCTAAAAGTATGATTTGAGTGTTTTCCCCAGAAAAAATTAAAGCCCCAAGTTCTGGTATGATGATACACAGACAACTGAGCGCCAACGGTGCGACACGAAACTGGGGGGTCCGGGGGCATGGGCCCTCCCTGGAAAATTTTTTGAAAATAGATGCTCTGAGGTGCATTTTCAGGGTCTCAGAGGTTTTAGATCCATGATTATAGGACAGATTTTACCAGTGTTTCAGTGATTTCTGACCTAAACAGTATTAATGTACACACATTTTGAAATTTCACCCTAAAGTTCAACATGCAAGTTAAACTGTTTTGTTACAGATTACTGAGGTATACGATAGATTGAAAATCTACGGGGATTCCTTAATTATCTATGAGCAAGTCGTGCTGTAACAAAAATGTGCATGAAAATATGACCAGTGGTTCGCTCCATCTTATGCAATCCAATGAAGAGACTCGATCATCATGACCTCCTGTTGATCACAAAGGGATCTGAACCGAAGACCTGCCGCCTTAAAATAAGTTGCTGTATTACTGTAACTGTAATGGTTTAGAATGTTTCTGATGCAATTACCGTAATATATGTATAACTAAGGGCGTATTCACGCCTATGTTGTTTGGTCCAGACCGAACGAACCAAATTTCCCTTGGTCCGGACCTTTTGGGTTGGTCTGAATACAAACCACCGAACTCTGGTCCGGACCAAACAAGCGGACCGAGACCGAGCTGCAAGGTCGGACTCGGTCTGGACCAAAGGAACCCTGGTGCAGACCTTTTGGAGGTGTGAAAGCAGACCGGACCTAATCTGACAGTTTTGCTTTTTTGTACCTCGGGAGCTTCCGTCGTTTGTCGAGCATTATGGGAAACAGAGTCTTGACACTCCACCGCAAAGTGCAAACACTGTTTCGGTTGCCAAGGGTCGTTCAGTCACCAGTGGTAGGTGAGTACAAAAAATGAGTAGGGGGCAAACGTGGGTCGAGGAAGAAACGCGTACCCTTGTGGATATATGGGCAGATGTCCACATATCTGAGCTTTTGGAGAGAACACACAAAAATGCCGACGTGTTTGCTGTATTCAGTGAGAAAATGAAGGAGACGGGGTTCACGCGCTCCCCAGAACAATGTCGGCTAAAAGTGAAGAAACTCCGTCAGACCTACATTAAAATCAGGGACATTCTTTCAAAAAGTGGCGGTACTAGCGACGCAAAAAAGAAATCCATCTATTGCGTGAAGAGCCAGAACTGTCACAACATGATGTGCGCTCATCAGCGCTATCCTCCGTAGCCGCCTTGCCCTTTGTCGTCGTCGTTGATAAATTACTTGTACAACAGCATAGTAATCGCACAATTGTGAAAAGAGCAAAAACTGGAAAAAACATATAGCTTTGATGACATTAAAAAGAATAACAGCACGGAAAGCCTCCATGACTACTTTTGAACTTAACGCTTTGTGCGCGTGTCGTCTCTGACCAATAGCTGAACGACCTCAGGGCGCGTGGCTTTGTTGACAGATTTTGGTCCGCTTACTAAAATGTACAGTGTGAAAGCGAACCGCACCAAAATGAAAAAATAAAAAAAACATTTGGTTCGGACCAAAGCAAGTGAACTATCGAACTATCCTGGTCTGAATACACCCTAAGATGCACTAAAAAGAAAAGTAAGGCAGCTGCATATTATAAAGTTTAAATTTTGGCACTTTATTAAATGGACTAGATTAAGATTAAAACATATTTAAAGTAGGGATGTCCCGATCCGATCACGTGATCGGAAATCGGGCCCGATCACATGGTTTCAGACTCGATCGGAATCGGGCATTGCCTCCCGATCAGGGATCGGATATATATCTATATAATATATTCTCATTTTTAACACATCAATAGCTATGCGTTGGCACAGAGTGAGACCAGACCTCTTGTCTCAACACAGCAACATCAACGCGTGCAGCATGACATCACTTTGTAGCGGAGACGCTATTGGTTATTGGCTGCCTGTTGCCGGCAAAGTTGAACACGGAAGCAGTTCGAAGCGGAAAGCAAAGCATGAGATCTTTTTTTTTTTTTTCGTTGGATGACAAAAGAAACGGGCTCAAACCTGAAAGGGTAGAAATGCTTGTTTTCATCAAGAAAAACGTTCATTTCCTTAATTGAAATTACTGTACACCACTGTGAGATGCGTTCTTAAAAGCAAATTACCGGCACTGTGGCACTTTATTTTTTTTATTTGTTTACATTCCTGCCAGGTATTTTAAGGTTATTTTTTTTATTTGTTATTTATTGTTCAAACTGCCTCACGTAAGTGCTCTGTTTGCTAACGGAGTTGTTGGATGTTAAAATAAGGTGTTAAATAAAAAATGAGGAACATCCTGGATCCGTTTCTTTCCTCGTCTTTATTTTTTATGGATTATAAGAAGTATCGGATCGGGACTCGGTATCGGCAGATACTCAAAATCAAATGATCGGTATCGGATCGGAGGGCAAAAAAACCTGATCGGGACATCCCTAATTTAAAGGAAAATAAAACTTTTAAGTTTGCAGAAAGATTCTGTACTTATAAAAACATCCATGAAGAGAATTTGTTAATAAGTGTCAAATGTAGCATCATTTCGAATAATAACGATAAGCTGCATTTTTGGCAGCGTGATGTCACTGCGAGCCTTTAACAAAAGAATAATCCGGAGCCGCCTTTTGTTAAATGGATCCCAGTGACATCACGCTGCCAAAAATGCGTATGATTATTATTTGAAATTATGCTATATTTGACTCATTTGGACAACTTCACTTGGTGAGAGTGTTTATAAGTACATAATCTTTCTGCAAACCCAAGCTAATGAATTAAGTTTTCTACTCCTTTAAAGCAGATTAATTCTCCTTGGCCCGATGTTGGGCAACCCTCTCATAGTCCATCTCGCTGTCATCCATGCTGATGTGGATCAAATTGTTCAGCGCGTCTTCTCCTAGCTTATTCCTTGCTGGAGTCTTTATTCTCTTTAGGCAGGAGAAGCCTCGTTCACAATCGAAACAGAATAGTCTATCAAATAAATCAGTCGGCTTTATCCGTCTGGTAGGGGACGACATCGGCAGCCAGTGAGATCGCTTATAATGAATCAGAAAATTCCAGGATGTCTGACGTTTTCTTTCGATATTTTTATTGGACAGTTTGAACACGTGATCTTGACGTAGCCAACAGATTCCAGTTTGTTTACTTAATACCATGCGGACATATTACTTTGACAGAATCAGCACAAATGTTAGAAAAAAAAGACGGCTTGTTTAACGCAAATATCAATCAGTATGTAAATGGATCTGTTATTTGCTCTCCTACGTATCTAGTTACTTGTGGGTAGGAAATTTAACGTATCGGTATAAATCTAAGCGTATCGGATTTTAACTAAAGCGACTAAGCGTATCGGCAGCCAGAGCAAGCGTATCGGGCCCGACACGCTAAAACGCTTTGTATAAATTTTTATTAGTGCTGTCAAAAATGTCGCGTTATTATCGTGTTAACTTGACTCAATTTTAACGGTGATAATTTTTTTATCGCGAGATTAACGCTCTGTGACATGATGTAGGTTTTTCATAAGCTTTTGAAACTGCCAGGAACTTGGAACAGAGACTTTGCTTAGAAAAACGATAACAGCTAGACTGTAATGCCACACCCCGCACAGCCAGAGTCCTCTGCCCTCCCCCCCAAAGAACCAGCGCGGGCAGGGCGCGCTAGCCCCGCGCCTCGGGACGAAGAGCCACGGTGCTCGGCTTAGGTTTCGTTTTCCCATCGGCGGCTCCAGCCCGACTTTGCAGTGGCTGTGACAAGACGTGTTATGCTCTGCAATAAAAAAAAACAAAAACATTGGTACAAAGCAAGCCCATTCACTTTTTTATGCTGATAAGAGAATTACAATGGTTTTTCATGTGACAAAAATGTGCGATTAATCGCGAGTTAACTATGATAGTCGCGACATTAATCGCGATTAAATATTTTAATCGCTTGACAGCACTAATTTTTATATAAATAAATTGTTAGCTCTGCCATATTGCTCTGGTACAAGAGGAACAAAACCCTTTGGGTCATGCTGTGATTGGAAAATAATCAACTTTGCACTGGTAGGAGTAACTCCTCTTCTTTAGGTTGGGCTGTATCACACCATGACGTCATTGATCATTTTCCTACGACACCATACCGGTTATGTTATTCAAGGATTCTGGGGTAACTTAAGATTTTATCAAGCTCATCTCCTTTGGGGAAACTGAGGAGGAGGAATTCGATGAAAGGTATCACTTCAAATAAATAGTAATATTGTTGAAGTCCTTTCGTATGTATGCAGGTTAATGTCCAGAAAAGCTGAAATAGCCGGCTTTAAAAAAAATAAAATAAAATTAAAAAAAAAAAAAATATATATATATATATATATATATATATATATATATATATAATGTTGAAATTTCCATGCCTTCTGGTGCATTCTTGGCTAATAAATTAAGATACTTGGCTAATAAGTAAGATACTTGTGAAATATGTATGAACTTTCCCTCCAATTGGGGCATCGTGGCTCAGGTGGATAAGGCGCCATACCATAAATCCGGGGACCCGGGTTCGATTTCCTGTCTCTACACTGTCCTATCCAATAAAGGTGGAAAAAGCCCCCCCCAAAAAAAAAAATTTCCCTCCAAGTATGTGTGTGCTTGGCTTTCTCAGTTCCCCTCTGTAGTACGCTGCCTGGCTCTGTAACATAACTACATACACTACGGTGCGGTCACATGGTCCGGCTCAGCCAATCAGCAAATATGGTGTCGCTTCTGGTCATGACAGACCTGAATCGAAGACAATTTTGTGGTGGAATAATTGGATTTGCAGCAAATTATGGGTAGTGGAGGTTATATAAATTGCTTGAACATTGAAAAGCAACAGGTTTTTTTTCCTTTTTTTTTTTTTTCTGGGATTGAGTTGCCGGCGCAGACCGTCTGTGTAGGTGGAGAAGACCGCCAGCATCTGTTAGTGGTAAAATAGGTGCTGGATGACTGTATGTTTATGTATACTATTTCTTTGGCAACCTGAATAGCTTTCTCAGGGTGTATTCAGACCAGGATAGTTCGATAGTTCACTTGCTTTGGTCCGAACCAAATGTTTTTTTTTTTTTTTTTTTCATTTTGGTGCGGTTCGCTTTCACACTGTACATTTTAGTAAGCGGACCAAAATCTGTCAACAAAGCCACGCGCCCTGAGGTCGTTCAGCTATTGGTCAGAGACGACACGCGCACAAAGCGTTAAGTTCAAAAGTAGTCATGGAGGCTTTCCGTGCTGTTATTCTTTTTAATGTCATCAAAGCTATACGTTTTTTCCAGTTTTTACTGTTTTCACAATTGTGCGATTACTATGCTGTTGTACAAGTAATTTATCAACGACGACGACAAAGGGCAAGGCGGCTACGGAGGATGGCGCTGATGAGCGCACATCATGTTGTGACAGTTCTGGCTCTTCACGCAATAGATGGATTTCTTTTTTGCGTCGCTAGTACCGCCACTTTTTGAAAGAATGTCCCTGATTTGAATGTAGGTCTGACGGAGTTTCTTCACTTTTAGCCGACATTGTTCTGGGGAGCGCGTGAACCCCTTCTCCTTCATTTTCTCACTGAATACAGCAAACACGTCGGCATTTTTGTGTGTTCTCTCCAAAAGCTCAGATATGTGGACATCTGCCCATATATCCACAAGGGTGCGCGTTTCTTCCTCGACCCACGTTTGCCCCCTACTCATTTTTTGTACTCGCCTACCACTGGTGACTGAACGACCCTTGACAACCGAAACAGTGTTTGCACTTTGCGGTGGAGTGTCAAGACTCTGTTTCCCATAATGCTCGACAAACGACGGAAGCTCCCGAGGTACAAAAAAGCAAAATTGTCGGATTAGGTCCGGTCTGTTTTCACACCTCCAAAAGATCCGCACCAGGGTTCCTTTGGTCCGGACCGAGTCCGACCTTGCAGCTCGGTCTCGGTCCGCTTGTTTGGTCCGGACCAGAGTTCGGTGGTTTGTATTCAGACCAACCCAAAAGGTCCGGACCAAGGGAAATTTGGTTCGTTTGGTCATTTGGTCCGGACCAAACAACGTAGGTGTGAATACGCCCTCAGATATGCCCTAAATCGAGAGAGAGATGTTACCATGCAGGACTTCAGCTGGACATAAAAACTTCACCTTGCGAGGAACTATAATAAATAGAATGACCTGATATTTTTGGATGGCATCAAGGCCAAAACAGGAATCTGTATTTGCTGTCTGCTTATCTTGCTATAATTCTTTGAGAGTGTCTCTTTCTTGGCCTCTACGCCACTATGAAGGCCGTAATCGTGTTTCCTCAGACTCCAGCTTTGTAACAGATCCGACTCGATGTCTGGCTTTATTTTCTTATGTCTTCTTGTGTTTTTTTTTATTTTTCACCTGTGTGTTTAAGTTAACATCTCTCCATTTGATTTTGAGGATGTGAAGATTAAAGGTGAGCGTTTACCAGGAAGTAGATTTGATTCTGTCTGCAATTCTCACCAGAGCAGGATGTCCTCATCTCAATGGTTTTTCGTGCAAGTTTGTACAAGCATGTATCTCTAAACACTGGATCCTTTTTTTTTTCTGTGTAAATTTTTCAGTTTTACAAAGTCCTACCATGCTGATTGTCATATTTTCTGAAATTCAGCCTTTCCAGTATGCACCGCACTCAAGGCCCACCCTGAGGCTGAGTTTTAACTCCTGCTTCCTCCTTGGCTTTATTTATGAAGCCAGTTTATTTTAAACTGCCATCCTGGAGGAGGAAGTGGCTCAGCTGAAGCCTTCTGCATACTTGATTGACTGTCTTTGAGGACTTCACGATCACAAAATTGCACTATGATCAAAAGTTTGTAGACACTTGACTCTGACAGATACCCGTGTACTTTTTGAGCATCCCGTTCCAGGTTTATTCCTGGCTTCGCTGTTTTAATAACCTCCCCTCTTCTCTTCTGGGAAGGTTTTGCACTGGATCGTGGAGCGAATTTGTTCATTCAGCCACAAGAGCGTCAGTGATGTTGGACACTGATGTCGGGTGAGGAGGACTGGAGTGTACTGGGTGTTTTCAATTCATCCAAAATGTGTTAAGTAGGGTTGAGGTTAAGGTTCTGTGCAAGCCACTTGAGTTCTTCCACACCGAACTTGGCAAACCATGTCTTCTTGGAGCTCGCTTTGTGCACAGGTGTATTTTGCCATGCTGGAACATGCATAGGCATATTGGGTGAAAAATTCAATGCAAATTGCTTGACTCTGCTCTCATTAAATTCAGAATTGAATGCAGAACAACTTACTTTTTACAAAATTCAAGTGTGTTTATCCGTTCTCGAGATATTACAAATCAAAGATTGAAAAAACGGCTTAATTTTTAGAAAACTGCCATAATGTTCTGCACGAGGATCACATGGTCCAAAATGGGCCTCGTTAACGAACGAGATCAAATGTGGGGTTTTTTTTCTTCATAACTTTTCTATTTTTCAAGCTATTTACATGGAAATTGGCAGGCACATGGATGGTTGTATACTGAACACAAAGTTTGAAAGAATAGTAAAAACAAATTATGCAAATTTAATTAGTTTTAATTATGCTAATTAGGTAAAGCATTAAATCGGCACACTCTCCTCTTCGAAGTTTCACCAAATGGCTTTATTTGTGCAATATAAAGCTGATCTTAACTCTCATTTATACATCACAAAGAAGGAGAAATCAATGTTAAGTATAAAATCTGCATAAATGAGCACTGAATGTCACACACCTACCGTTCTCGATTTAAAAAAACAAAGTAATAAAAGATTATTTCTAAAACCTTCTTTGTGCTCTGTAGGCCTTTGTATTTCTCAAAAGTAGGGCCTACTAGTGTTTATATGAAAAGAATATAAATTATTTTGATTTAATATTCACCGCTTTCAAGGTGAACCTTGAAAAAAAACTCAGAGATCCACATCCAGTAAATAATTTCAGTTAATTAAATTGAATTTGACACTCGTGTTTCTGACTTCCGGTTTTTAAAAATCTCATTCCGACCACTAAGATCTCAATATTTTTCATCAAAACAACTAGTTATATTCTAAGACAGCTATTGATCTACAGGAATCAGTTTGATTTGAAAAAATAAGTAGGTAAAGCTATGAAAATTACTTCAAAGTCTCCTGTGAATCATAACATCAAAACTAGCAGATGGAAAATTTTGCTGAATACTTCATCGGAAACGGTGAGAGCGATAGAACATCCCGATAAAAGTGATCTGATTGATATTGACGAGTAATCCAGTCGGAAACCGATCAGGAGAGAGAGAGAGAGCCTGAGCGCTTTCCCGTGACTCAAAAAGAAAAGCACCGGCAGTTTCCCGATGTACTGCGAGCAGAGAGTGAACTCTGTCGTACCGACTTCAAGCTGCCATTACTCCCAAAGTACTGAACCGATCTGAACCAGATACATTTCTTTGGAAAGCAGAAATTATAAGACTTTTTTTTTTTTTTTTAAATGATTGTAATCACGATAGTAAATATTCAAGAGTTAAGCAGTGACCGATTTGGAAACTCAGATGGCAGGGATCGAAACAGGAATTTGGGAGCACTGGTCCATTTGCCTCTCAGAGGTACTGGTCCGAATGGAGTAGCGCTGGTCCGTATTTATAATTACAAATTTCAAGCCGATTTTATATATTTACTCATATAATACAACCATATTATACATGAGTGATCAATTTCAACCGTCTATAAACTTCTTCCTCAGTCATCTCATTATCATCGCAATCTTCGAAACCCTCATCCAGATCATCATCATCTATCGGGTCATACACCACATCATGCTGCGCCTCCTCGTCATCTTCATCTTCCACCTCCTCATTCTGTCTCTCCCGGGGCTCTACATCTCCTGCCACATACTCCCTCTCATCACCTGCAGGCACTTGAATAAGGGCCACATACTTGTTGAGCGATATCCGTTTGTTTTGATAGCTGTCAGAAATGTCAAGCCAAGGACTTTTAAACTTCGCGGGGGTCTAATCTATCTGACCAATAGCGGTTCAAGTTACATTTGTCTTCACGGGCAGCAACGAAAATGAACGGGAGGGAAGAAACGAAACTTCGCGCAGTCATGCTGCATGTAGCGGTGTATACTGCGCACATAAACAATATGGCGGCGCCCGCGTCTATGCCAATTTGACACACGTCTCACAAAATCTATTGAAATTATCGTAAAAAATGGTAAAATAGACCAAGTTCTGCTTAAAATGGGCGAGAATCGTTGATTGAAACCATCGAGGCAGTGAGTAGTTTGAGATATATAGCTATATAGTGTGGCAAGCCAGTTGCCCACTCGGTCGAGTACATGTTGTCACTAGTCGCCCGTACCCTTTCCAACTCGCATTGGCGAGTGGGCGACCACCCGTTTCAATCCCTGGATGGGCGTCTGCATGGACAGTTTTCACAGCACAGCCAGCGAGCGTCTGATACGTCTAGCAATACACAAGATGCATTCAAATTTTTATTTTTTATTTATCTTAGACAAAATTTGTAGTAGTTTATGGAATGCTGTGGACACTTGGAAAGCATTTGTTTATCTGTTTTATACTACAAAAATATTTATTTATTTATTTTTAAATTTGATGTCATGAAGAAATTTGTTTGAACAATACTGATGTATTCATTCCCTGCTGTATTTCTGCCCAGTCAGTGAAAGCGTTTTACATCCATGTTTGGATTCCTACTCATGGAGCCCTAGCCAATGTTATATTTGCGTTTTGATTCACCAAACCAAATAGCAAATGAACCAAAAAAGGAGATGTGAAAATAAAGGAAAAGCTGGCAGTGTGCTTCTTGAACGTAACCTTTGTTTACCCCTCTGTTTGCTTTACTCTTTATGAGCACGACTGCCTCTCTTTATCTGGTGTCGTATTTGCTCAGCTTGATATCCACACACACTGTTTATTGGGAAGGCAAATGGGATGGTGTGATGTTTTGCTGTGCATATTTAGCCTTTAGAGAACGTGTGTGGAGGGGCGGCACGGTGGTGTAGTGGTTAGCGCTGTCGCCTCACAGCAAGAAGGTCCGGGTTCGAGCCCCGGGGCCGGCGAGGGCCTTTCTGTGCGGAGTTTGCATGTTCTCCCCGTGTCCGCGTGGGTTTCCTCCGGGTGCTCCGGTTTCCCCCACAGTCCAAAGACATGCAGGTTAGGTTAACGGGTGACTCTAAATTGAGTGTAGGTGTGAATGTGAGTGTGAATGGTTGTCTGTGTCCATGTGTCAGCCCTGTGATGACCTGGTGACTTGTCCAGGGTGTACCCCGCCTTTCGCCCGTAGTCAGCTGGGATAGGCTCCAGCTTGCCTGCGACCCTGTAGAAGGATAAAGCAGCTAGAGATAATATGAGATGAGAACGTGTGTGGAGACGCACCACACACACACGACTGGTACACAAGCGTATATATGTCAAAAGCATGTAGCTTTTTTGCGCCGATTCATGACCGAGGGAAAACGCAGAATCTGAACTGGAGAATTTATAGGATTACAGCAACAGTACCTACCAGTCCATAAGCCATTTCCCTACAGAAGACTGGGTTCAGTATCTTTTCCCACAAGCTTGTATCTTTTACGGCAAAGTATTTTAACCGTTTGATGGAATGGCTGTGTATATGGACGTGCACTGATTCTGTCTGATCCCATTTTGCTGACGATGCATATCGCTCATATCCTTTACCTTTTTGTCCGTTCCGAACATTTGTAACGGCTTTTCTTTTACAAAAAAGTGACGCTATAAACGAACAAGCTCCGGTTAGTTCAAAATGCAGCAGCAAGAGTCCTTACTAGAACTAGAAGATATGACCACATCACCCCTGTCTTATCCACACCGCATTGGCTCCCGATCACAGGGCTCGACATTAACAGTAGCCCGATTGCCCGGGGCAACCATTCAATAGATTCGGACAACCAGACTCTCACAAATGCTTGCCCGATCGGGCAACTACCCAAATATGTCAACTTGCGTGAAAAACGATGTTTATTCATTCATATTATGATGAAATTCCATCACGATTTGCGATTGTTTGACTCGGAAAGACCGCGTCCATGTTATCATTACGGGATGTTCAACAACTAGCGGAATTCACATTTGCACATCGCGGGCTCACAATGCAGTTTCCCATTGCTAATAATTATCGCGTAGTGCATATTCAGTGTTCTATTCAGACCCTCCAGGATTTCGCGATGTTGCGATTTGCTACTTCAACGCAAATTCAACCAATCCCCGCGAATTCAGGGCGGTGTTGCAATTATATCCGATCACCGCAACTTTCCCGCAAATTTGACCAATTGTTGGTGACGTCGACAAACTACCTTCCGCCTTACTTCCGTGTATACGTTCAAGAGAAGCAGCATGTGCACAGTGTTGCCAGATTGGGCGGTTTTAAGTGCATTTTGGCGGGTTTTGAACATATTTTGGGCTGGAAAACGTCAGCAGTATCTGGCAACACTGCATGTGCGAGTCAGTGTTTATGTAGGCTTAAATTCTGTTACTGAAAGTGTGTTATGTTTACAGTGAAGGACTGTGTGCACTTTACATAATTTTTTTACTTAATACAAGAAATTAATGGATGCCAACATTTCCAAAATGGTATTTTATTTTCCATTGTTTAGGCAGCTTGAGCATCATACTGTGAGGTTCTGTTCAAATTTTTTTTTTCTTCTATGAAGCCTGAGCCATTTATTTTATTAGTTTATAATTATTGTTGGGCGGCACGGTGGTGTAGTGGTTAGCATTGTCACCTCACAGCAAGAAGGTCCGGGTTTGAGCCCCGTGGCCGGCGAGGGCCCTTCTGTGCGGAGTTTGCATGTTCTCCCCGTGTCCGCGTGGGTTTCCTCCGGGTGCTCCGGTTTCCCCCACAGTCCAAAGACGTGCAGGTTAGGTTAACTGGTGACTCTAAATTGAGCGTAGGTGTGAATGTGAGTGTGAATGGTTGTCTGTGTCTATGTGTCAGCCCTGTGATGACCTGGCGACTTGTCCAGGGTGTACCCCGCCTTTCGCCCGTAGTCAGCTGGGATAGGCTCCAGCTTGCCTGCGACCCTGTAGAACAGGATAAAGCGGCTAGAGATAATGAGATGAGAGAATTATTGTTTAATTTAGTCTTCAGGAGAGACTGCCTGCACACAGTACTAGTATTAATAGGTTTTTTTTCTTACATGAAAGCTGAGGCATTTATATTATATTTTAAGGTAACTTCGTTGTGCTGTGAGGTTCTCTGCACTTTAACTTTTGAACCAACAGGAGCATTTGGATAAGTAAAGCCTATTGTTCTGCATTTTTGTAGTCCTGGTAATCTTTTATATTGGTGAAGTTGTTTATAGGACCATTTCTCAGTGTCTGTTTTTTTTGATCAATAGTTTTTCAGTAATAACTTATCACTCAATTTTAATCACAAAAAGAGAAAATCGCAACAATTTCTCGCAACTTTCACTTCCTCCCACAATGTAATCGCAACAAAAACCTGAAAAACACCACAACTTTCATCGCAATTTTTTGGAAAAACCCCGCAACAGACATTTTAGCCCGCAACAATCACAAAAAGGCCCGCGAAATCCTGGGGGGACTGAATATTGGTATGTCCTTCACTACATGACTAATTACCGCATTACTCACACGGGGCGCTAGTGTCAATGCTTGTTGATACAGACAGCGTCTGAGAAGGTTGAATAATAAATAAAAAAAATATGTAATATTTGGGCAACCATGTTCTGAGTTCGGGCAACCAGATTTCTACAAATGGTTACCAGAATGGGCAACCATGTCTCAAAGTTAACGTAGAGCCCTGGATCAAATTTCGTATTGACTTATAAAATGCTACTATTGACCTTTTTAAAGCACTGAATGGTCTCGCGCCACAGTACCTGAGTGAACTTCTGCTCCTCTGTGAC
This sequence comes from Neoarius graeffei, assembly GCF_027579695.1. Classification (NCBI taxonomy): domain Eukaryota; kingdom Metazoa; phylum Chordata; class Actinopteri; order Siluriformes; family Ariidae; genus Neoarius; species Neoarius graeffei. The sequence continues at coordinate 45,327,405 of NC_083594.1, forward strand.
TCGCCACGCCTACTTGGAACACGAATTTTACATCACATTCAACGAGATTTAAACGAGACTAAAGATGGCGACTTACAAATAATGTGTAAACATGGTTGGAGTTAATAAAGTTTGAACAGCATGAAGGAACATAGCCCAACCCCCCGAAATTAATAAAAAAAATTCTCAACGGATTTGGCATAATATAAAAAGATCGTTTTTTACTCGGAAAAAGCGGAAAAGTCTCATCCCTGCCTAGCTTGTGACCATGTCATGCATGCTAACGTGGAAAATATGAACACGCTATTTTGTAACAAAAACCTTCGAACAAAAAGTTCACGTTTTACTTACAGCTTGTGAGCTGGTGGTCGATCGTCTTGACGGCACAGATCCAGGGATTAAAAACAACCTCGAAGCAAAACCACTACTGAAGGCACCGAAGTTTGAAAAGTCACTGTGGTTGAAATGATCAGAACACAGTACTAACGCTGCATTATACTTCGCTGGTGGTGTTCCAAAGATAAATTCCAACCATTTCTTCTTCAGCTCTTCTATCTTGGGCAAGAAATGCAACGTTGATGTGTTACTGCCACAAATAACACAGGCACGAACTTGTTCAGCCATGTTTTCAACTTGCTGTTAGGTCCTCTTCGTTAGCTACTGACGAGATGGGCTCTGCTATCTCTCCTCGTGCTGAAATCTGAACTTTCTTCCCGTGGGCGGTCGCAAGCCAAGGTGGGCGAGGCCATGACGACTAATTTTTGAAGTGACGCAAGTTCGTAGGGCTTTTTCAGATTTGCTCGTTTTTCCAGCTATTTTCTTTCATAAGCTAATACAGGGAATGGGAGTAGAATTACATTTTTGCATGCATATGCAACTCGGAGTGAACTATGGTATTTCAAAAAGAGCCAGTATTAAACGTTTTTGGTGGAAGGGGCATCTTTTTTAAGTCTCGGCTGAAAACAACATATGTTTAGTCAAGCCTTTTGTTAAGTGTTTGAGGTAAAGGAGTAGATCTAGAGGGTCCTCAGGCATGGAGTGTTTTGCTAAACTGGGATGTACCGGTATGGATGTTGTCAGTCCCCCACTCACTCGGGTTTGTTGACTGTGTAATGGCTGGCTGCTTTATGTCCCAGGGCTCCCTCATGCCTGTGTTAGCTTCTGGTTCTCTCATTTTAGTTCTGCTGTCATAGCTACTTTTGCCGGAGTCCCTGCTTGTACTCTGCGCAAAATGTATACTGTTCCTACTCCTCAGGTGACATTTGGGCATACCTAACAACCTGTCCCTATCTGAGTTACATATTGATCCTGAAACCGAGATGCTGACCTCTTCTGCCTGCTCCTCAGACCTGCCTGATCCATCCTGATGCCCTACTTCTGGCTGGGTCTCATCTCGGCGCTCCTGTAGAGGACGGCCCCATATGGACAGTCGAAAGTCACACTTGGAAGACGCTCTGGACATTTAGTCATGCTTTTATGCCTGAGGACTGCAGTTGTCATGAACAGTTTTGCACTCAAGTTTCCATCAATGAGCAATTTACAGTGGTGCTTGAAAATTTTTGTGAACCCTTTAGAATTTTCTATATTTCTGCATAAATATGACCTAAAACATCATCAGATTTTCACACAAGTCCTAAAAGTAGATAAAGAGAACCCAGTTAAACAAATGAGACAAAAATATTATACTTGGTCATTTATTTATTGAGGAAAATGATCCAATATTACATATCTGTGAGTAGCAAAAGTATGTGAACCTTTGCTTTCAGTATCTGGTGTGACCCCCTTGTGCAGCAAAAACTGCAACTAAACGTTTCCGGTAACTGTTGATCAGTCCTGCACACCGGCTTGGAGGAATTTTAGCCCATTCCTCTGTACAGAACAGCTTCAACTCTGGGATGTTGGTGGGTTTCCTCACATGAACTGCTCGCTTCAGGTCCTTCCACAACATTTCGATTAGATTAAGGTCAGGACTTTGACTTGGCCATTCCAAAACATAAACTTTATTCTTCTTTAACCATTCTTTGGTAGAATGACTTGTGTGCTTAGGGTCGTTGTCTTGCTGCATGACCCACCTTCTCTTGAGATTCAGTTCATAGACAGATGTCCTGACATTTTCCTTTAGAATTTGCTGGTATAATTCAGAATTCATTGTTCTATCAATGATGGCAAGCTGTCCTGGCCCAGATGCCGCAAAACAGGCCCAAACCATGATACTACCACCACCATGTTTCACAGATGGGATAAGGTTCTTATGCTAGAATGCAGTGCTTTCCTTTCTCCAAACATAATGCTTCTCATTTAAACCAAAAAGTTCTATTTTGGTCTCATCCATCCACAAAACGTTTTTCCAATAGCCTTCTGGCTTGCCCTTGTGATCTTTAGCAAACTGCAGATGAGCAGCAATGTTCTTTTTGGAGCGCAGTGGCATTCTCCTTGCAACCTTGCCATGCACACCATTGCTGTTCAGTGTTCTCCTGATGGTGGACTCGTGAACATTAACATTAGCCAATGTGAGAGAGGCCTTCAGTTGCTTAGAAGTTACCCTGGGGTCCTTTGTGATCTCGCCGACTATGACACGCCTTGCTCTTGGAGTGATGTTTGTTGGTTGACCACTCCTGGGGAGGGTAATAATGGTCTTGAATTTCCTCCATTTGTACACAATCTGTCTGATTGTGGATTGCTGGAGTCCAAACTCTTTGGAGATGGTTTTGTAACCTTTTCCAGCCTGATGAGCATCAACAAAACTTTTCCTGAGGTCCTCCTTAATCTCCTTTGTTCGTGCCATGATACACTTCCACAAACATGTGTTGTGAAGATCAGACTTTGATAGATCCCTGTTCTTTAAATAAAACAGGGTGCCCACTCACACCTGATTGTCATCCCATTGATTGAAAACACCTGACTCTAGTTTCACCTTCAAATTAACTGCTAATCCTAGAGGTTCACATACTTTTGCCACTCACGTATATGTAATATTGGATCATTTTCCTCAATAAATAAATGACAAAGTATAATATTTTTGTCTCATTTGTTTAACTGGGTTCACTTTATCTACTTTTAGGACTTGTGTGAAAATCTGATGATGTTTTAGGTCATATTTATGCAGAAATATAGGAAATTCTAAAGGGTTCACAAACTTTCAAGCACCACTGTATAACTTGAACAAAACAGATTCCATGTTACAACTGTAAAGATTTTCCTGGCTACACAGTTCTACTTTGTGACTATATAGGACACTGTTATGGAAGCGAGTTATTTATAATCACGTTGTCTGTGATCACCCAAATGAGGATGGGTTCCCTTTTGAGTCTGGTTCCTCTGAGGTTTCTTCCTCATGTCGTTTGAGGGAGTTTTTCCCTCGCCACCGTCACCACAGGCTTCTCATTAGGGATAGATTAGGGATAAAATTAGCTCATGTTCCAAGTCTTTAATTTTCTGTAAAGCTGCTTTGCGACAATGTCTGTCTGTTGTTAAAAGCGCTATAAAAATAGACTTGACTTGAAGAAATATATTTTAAGCTCATTATTGATTTGATTTGATTTCTTCCATTTTTGCAAGTTACTCGCTAATGTGAACAAAATGGCAGAAATTGGATTGGTTAATGAGGTTTACTGGTGGTGTTTATCTTTAAAGTAGCAATACGTTACTTTCAAAAGTTATCCGGATAGCTTCAGCGTTACTTAATACCATCACTCCAAGCTGAAATTTGTTTCTATTTATGAAGCTGATGCTCTGACACGAAGGTACACCAACACACCAGCGTCGTCCTATTTTTATCGCCTCGTCTCAAGTATTCCCATGGCTCTGTGCATCCAGGAGGAATTGATCTTGGCGCTCGGGGCTGATGGATGGCAGGATTTCAGGCTGGTGTCGGAGATGGGTAGAATGAGTGCAATGGTCATGACTTTCACAGAGGACATCCAGTCAGAGATCAGGACCGAATAAAATAATGCACAAATATATATTTTGAAAACTTTTTCATTTATTGTCAAGGATATTGAAGTGTCATGATTGTAAGGAAGAAAAGAATGACCGTGACTCCAGAGAAGAAGGTTAGAGATAAGCATGTAAAATAACGTGGAGGGTTTTGACCATTTTTGAGAGTGGTTTCGTGTTAATCGGCGATAGATGGATGCAAGTGCGAGAAGATATTTTATTGCAAAGAGATCCAAATTGTCAGGCAAAAGCAGAGTGAAGAAACCTGCAAGGGTCATGCGAGGCACAGACGGGTCATTCTCAGAAAATGTCACATTCAGTTGTACAGGTGTTTTTTTTCTTTTTTCTTCTCCTTTGCATTGACACAAAAATGAGTAGTATGAATTACTGTAGCAAACCCAGAGTTAATTATTTTCCAAGAGCGGTCCATCCCAAGGTGTTTTATTGCCTAATATTACTGTAGAAGCTATATTATGAGAACTTGTGTAAGTAATGCAGTTTATCATGTTTCTGTGGATTCCTGAAGACTCTCCGTAGGTGGAAAGAGCCAACGCTGAGACACTTTTGTTTAAAGGGGTACCAAATATAATATATACAGTTGCTGATGTGACAAAGTAACGTATTCTTAAGTATTCTATCAAATTTATATACTAGAAAACAACGAAATAGCTTGGTAATTGTAAATATAATACTTTATACGCTAAACCGCACAAGAGTCGCCATTTTTAAAAGACCGTGACGTCAGCGCTACCCACTGCACTAGCGGAACTCTCTGAAATAGAGGAGATAAGCGTGTAATCATGGCGTCGGGCGCATCAAGTGAAAGCGACAGCTCTGTCGAGTCATACGAAGAGATCCCGCAAGACACACTGCAAGCAGGCTATGGCTTAGAAGGGTACCGGTTTGAACCTAGGAGAGGTACTCTCGACTCCGGTGATGAAATAAGAGAAGAAAGCTCGGATGACGGCGAGGATGAGACTGATGCTGACCATGGGCATGGCGAGCGTGGGGCAGAGCGTCTGCGTGCAGGTGACACGGCGTGGTGCTCGTGCGGAAAATGTAACGTGGAGTTGCTCACGAGTCCAGCAGAATTTATTTGCTGCAATGAGATAGGTGCCACCCGTGGACTTGCGAAATCGTCGCAAGAGGCAGAAACAGGTATTTCACACGTGCTATTCCCAACCTCAATGAGCCAACACAACTGGGCACATACATACGTCATGAGTGTTACGCAGAGAAAATGAACGTGCATTCTGATTGGATAAAATTAATATCATGGCGGGCTGTTCAAACTGCGGAAATAGTTTGCTCGAGCTACTTTCAAAACACTATAACTTTCCAAACTTGGAACAAAAAACTTTTGTAAGCCTTGAATAAGGTTCGTTAATGTGTGTTTTATTGTTATATTTACTCTATATATTGCCCTCTGTTCCCCTTTAATGCCAAGTAAACGCCTCTTTATTGTAAACGTCACCATATCAATGACGATAACGCAAGTTTTTAATGAGCCTACCGGTATGTGACGTGTCTGTCTGGCTGTGTAAATTATTATAAGCAATAATGTATTTTAATGAGCGCTTCAGTGTAAACCTTGGAGCTGGCACTAGTGTCAGCGCTGCTGTTATAGGAAATTAAGTTTCTGACCAGGAAGAATCAATAATTCAGGAGCACCGTGCTAAAAATACTGGCCAGGGTCTGTCTGTCTGTCTGTCTGTCTTGCCATCACCATCATGATCACCCCATTGTCCGTCTCTCTGACCCTTCACAGGGTGGTGCTTGCCTGATGAAGTGTGGTATGTGGTTCTCAAAGTGCTCTGACACACGGGGACATCCTACAAAATTTACTGGACCGTTTGTGTGCGAGTGAATCTTGAAGGCCAGGAGTGGCGTAAGGGGCTTCTGGCGAATCGGCAATACAGTATAATTTAATAAATTACAGGGGGAAAAGGACCTTTTTAAGAAAGAGGCGAAGAGAGATTAGCGGTGATGCGTAATTATTGCTCGCTCTTTCATTTCCTAAATTCCTCTCTGGCGTTATCTATACCGCACATGGCGGATCAGTGCGATAAAGATTTAACCAAGGAGAATGGTCAGGAGCGGAACGACACCAGAATTAGCCCCAGTTCATTTCACAAAGCGTGTAATGAGGCAGTAGTATCCGATATCTCTCCACTTTTCTGTCGCGTCAAGGACAACGGAGAAACTCTTGATGGCAATCGCTTTGATTTCATGCCTTTTGTTTCCTTTTAGTTTTTGGAGGTTGAAGCTCTTAGATTTTTCTCGAAAGGCTGATTTTCCAAATGCGAACATTTCAACGGATTACATCAGGAATGTTGGTTCCACCCTTTCTTTCTTGGTTAAAGAGCTACTATTCAAAATATTATTCAGAAGTTTGAGCACCTGCTCAGAGAGGGTCATTGCTTTTTTTTTTTTTGATTATGAACCATTTTTTCTAATGTATCCTTGAACACTTTTGGTATCATCTCAACCAGCTTCATGAGGAAGTTTCACTTGGGGGATTTGCTTGCAGAAATAATAAGATTTTAAGAAAAGCTACTGCTTATTAAAGTTTTTACATGGGCTTCACGCATACATTTGTGTCCAACTTCTCTATTTTATCATCCATCCATCCATTATCTCTAGCCGCTTTATCCTGTTCTACAGGGTCGCAGGCAAGCTGGAGCCTATCCCAGCTGACTACGGGCGAAAGGCGGGGTACACCCTGGACAAGTCGCCAGGTCATCACGGGGCTGACACATAGACAACCATTCACACTCACATTCACACCTACGCTCAATTTAGTCACCAGCTTGAACCCGGACCTTCTTGCTGTGAGGCGACAGTGCGAACCACTACACCGCCGTGCCGCCCATTTTATCATTATACGCTTTCAAATTATTTTGTCACTCCCTGCAAGATGGTTCCAATAAAATCTTTGCCAAATTCTATAGATGTCTGTGAGCTAACGTTTTCTCCATGTTCTGATGAAGATCCTCTTATGATAGACCTGTGATTGATTTGAAGACACGTTCACTTTGCGTGATTTAATCAGCACGATCGAGGATCATCTCAGAAACGGAGGCATTCTTCGATGTAAGCTTGAGGCTACATATATTTATTTCTGTCAAATATCATGATTTGTTTACGTCGCAGGACGGATAAGCGGTATGGATAACGGCTGGCTGGATGGCCAGCATGTGATGATAAATCGCAATACAAATTTGATTGTTCGAATCAATGAATTAAAAATGAATCGCGATTATCATGCTGCGTAATTGGTTTCTCCAATGTGTAATTAAATTTTTTAGACAGCAGAGGGCTAAATAACATGTAATCGTGAGAATGAGCCTAACGTCAATGTCGGCGGAAGTAACGCAGCTGTATTTCCATGAAAATGCACAAAAACCATCTGAAATGGGAAAGAGCTGATGTGCAACTGAGTGTACAAATAGTCAACGAGAAATCGGAGCTCTCTTTTTAGAGGCTGCCAAAAGCCGAAGCAAATAGAGGTGGTCGTTTTATGTTTAAGCCGATTACAACATGGGTGTCGCCACCATTGAATGTGAAGGGGACGTGTCCCCCTCACATTTCATAATTCTTCGTTTGGACCCCCCCACACATTTAACATAAAATATGAGTTCACCCAGTGCTGTTTCTATTGCTTCGTGAAAGAATCCATTCCACTTGATCGATAAGAGAATACACATACCATAGAAAATCCACTCCGGGTTTTCCGGGCGTTCCCTACAACAACTCACCGCACGCAAGTGAAGTGAGTCTCAGCGCGAGCAGAGAAATGTTGGTGCAGCTGCTGGAAAGTGGAGGAGGTGACGTCAGCCACCTCACAATGTCTAGCTTTTGCTAAAACCTTATTCTTTTGTTATATGCCCTCAAAATTAACCCTAGGCCACGTTAAATTGATGTTCAACTAAACAGTGAAATAAGCTTAGCCTAATGGGGTATTCTTGGTTGATGATGAATTGTTTGCAGTATTTGCTCCTCCCCAGACACAATGGACATAAGGACATTCTTTACAAAGAAGCGGAAAGTCAGTCAAAATTTCCCCACAGGACAGGGCTTTTTTTTTTTGTCCCAATGGAAATGTTAGTGCAGTTAGCTGGCTAGTCAATGTTAGGAGATGTATCAGCTAGCTTAATGTTGGCTATCATTTAATTCAAACCCAGTAGGCCTGCCTTACTGTAATGCCAAGAATGAGGTCAAGTCTGCTCTGATGATATTTATTGATTCCCTGTTTGATTTGAAGAACTTGTTTTGTCTGGTCTTTGGCAGTTTTCTGGAAAGTAAGATGGGAAATCAGTGTATGGGGAAGGAATAGTAGAGAGGAAAGCGATGGAGAGAGATGGATGTTATTCCAGGTGGATTGTGAAGGAAAGGGGGATAAAAGTTATGAAGTGTTAGAAATTGTGGTGGCACCAATGTAAGAAGGAGTTCTATCTATAAATCTATTTGTTATACTAATCTGTAAATGTTACTGTAGTAGCACCATTGCATGCAGGTTGACAAAACTGCACTTGTTCATTGTGTGAAGTTCTCTTTTATGTGTCGTTGCTTGACCCAGTGTAATTTTTAGTGCTGTCAAAAATGTCGCGTTATTAACGCGTTGACTCAATTTTAACGGCGATAATTTTTTTTTATCGCGAGATTAACGCTCTGTGACATGATGTAGGTTTTTCATAAGCTTTTGAAACTGCCAGGAGCTTGCAACAGAGACTTTGCTTAGAAAAACGATAGCAGCTAGACTGTAATGCCACACCCCGCACAGCCAGAGTCCTCTGCCCCCCCCCCCCAGGAACCAGCGTGGGCAGGGCGCACTAGTAGAGATGGGATTTATGGCTCTTTGATGGGATCCGCATCTTTGTGATCCGTTCTTTGAAAAGAGCCGTTCAAAAGACTGGCACATTTGTCTCTTTTTAAATATTTATTCAGTTTTAAGAAGGCAGCGTCTAAAGAAGCCAGATCCCTCTGAACTGTAAACTCAATGGTATCCCAGAAATCCTTCCTGTAATATGCAAATTTGGCCGCCTGTGATTGGGCAGCGTGACGCATCAACAGGCAGAAAGTGTAAAAGTACAAAATGTGTTAAGTGAGCTGAAACAGTAAAGATCAGATTCAATGCAATATTTATCAACGAACAACTTAAAGTTAATATAATAGTGTACTTTATATTATAATCAAGCATGTCAAGCCTACCGTCACTGTGTAACCTGTCTCTCTGAGTTGTAGACTAACTCAAGCAGTAGATCACTTCACTCATGGTTCTTTTGCCAGCCCCGGTGTTCGGCTTAGGTTTAACTTTGCAGTGGCTGTGTCAAGACGTGTTATGCTTTGCAATACAAAGCAAGCCCATTCACGTTTTTATGCTGATAAGAGAATTACAATAGTTTTTCATGTGACAAAAACGTGCGATTAAATTGCGATTAATCGCGAGTTAACTATGACAGTCGCGACATTAATCGCAATTAAATATTTTAATCGCTTGACAGCACTAGTAATTTTGTGTTATGAAGACTGCATGATGCCATGTCATTTTTGTTACGAGTATCACTAAATCGGAAAAAAGTCAAATGCACCCACTAGGGTTGGGCGGTATTACGGTAAGAAGGTATCCCGAGGTATCCAAAAGTACCAACGGTATCGGTCTCATTACCGTCATTTTAAAAAAATATATAATATCTAAATAAATATGGAGTACATGAGGTCATAATATAAAATAATAAATTGAAGATCATCCCGAATAACTGTGTGATCGTATTTTCACTAATTCTATCAATTTCCTAAAGAAGTTTTCATCGCGTGCAGGGTTGTTTATGTCGTTACCATGGCAACCCTGCGTGACATTTGGAGTCTGACAGAAAGCTTCGCAAGAGACTGAGACCGGGGGTGTCATGGCTCAGATGGCGAAGGCACTGTACCATAAATCCGGGGACCCGGGTTCGATTCCGACCCGAGGTTATTTCCCGATCCCGTCTCTCTCTCCCCCACTCATTTCCTGTCTCTCTATACTCTTCTATCTAAAAAAAAAAAAAAGAGACTGAGACCGCGGTTGAAAGATGGCAAGTCAAGATAACGAGTTAGTGGCAAAAAAAAAATACAACATCGGCAGACGAAAAATCTAATATGTCCCCTAAGGCACACCATAGCAATGCGCTTGCTATCTTTGTTGGGTGTGTTAAACCGTATGGATTTAAGTGGAATAATTGTAAGGAGTTATGTGATCAAGACAACGTTTTAAGCAAGGTAAGGCCATTTGATTATTAATTTCCCCGCCATGGCATGACGTGGGCCCATATGATTTTGCCTTGTGCAGCTATCACGCATTTGAATTAGGTTCGCCTCATTTGCGCTGAAGAATATGGTTTATCGCGCAGTCTAAACGGACTTGGGTGTTGGTTGATTCTTTTTCTTTTTTTTATTTCCCATGCTTGAAAGGGTATGATCCTGCTCATCGTGTACTTTCTTTTTGATGGAGTAGGTGAAATAGTGCTGCAAATGGCGTTTCAACGCAGACATGTGTAAACGACAGTTGAATGCTATTTTCAAGATGAAGGAAGAGTTGCGTGATGCTTTGAAATATCTCTTAATCCATTCATCAATGCACAAAATTCGCTTTGCTGCTTAATCCATACCACAATGCACACAATTCGCTATGCTGCTTTTAAATAGTACATTTGAGGCATAGGCGCACGTTACACAGTAGGCCGAAACAAAATATTATTTTTTTCTCGGTAATACCGTATACCCCGGGAAAACACAGAGACAGTTTAAAGGTATCAAAATTTGGATACCGCCCAACCCTAGCACCCACTAAAGTCACTGTTGGTGGTGAACAAAATGGCACCTGTTCATTGTGTGAAGTTGTTTTTTATGCATCACCGTTGCTTGACACAGCGTGATTTTTGTGTTATGAAGTTTGCATGATGCCATGTCATGCCTGTTCATTGTGTGAAGTTATGAATAATCTTATTTTTAAACATACAGTTGAGTGTCACTATTGCTTGGCCCAGTGGCATGTTGTGTTGCATCTAAAACTAAATAAAAAAGGAAACGCAAACTAAAAAGTAAAATGCACCCATAAAGTCATTGTTGGTGATAAATTGTGTCACATTCATCTCATTATCTTAGGCATAGCGGTGGGTTTAAAAACAGGCTGATGAATATATGGACTAGTTGAATGAGGACTTATTGTTGAGTCTCTAAAATAGTCATTGAATTGGGGGCGTCGTGGCTCAGGTGAATAAGGCGCCATTCCATAAATCCGGGGACCCGGGTTCGATTCCGACCCGAGGTCATTTCCTGATCCCTCCCCGTCTCTCTCTCCCGCTCATTTCCTGTCTCTACACTGTCCTATCCAATAAAGGTGAAACAAGCCCAAAAAAATAGTCATTGAATTAAGTGACTTTTGTAGGTAAAATTAGGTGTTTAACAACCTGTTAAAATACACCAGAATGCAGGAAATGGCATCTGATTAATTAAAAATTTTCTGGGGGAGGACCCCCAGACCCCCCACCAGCATGTCCCCCCCCACATTAAAAATGCTTCTGACGCCCCTGCATTACAACCTTTACAAATGTTGATAAATATTAAGAAAATGCCTATTTATTAACTTTTTATTAAATTAATATTTTATTTAATAGACTATTATATTTAACTCCCAACTTTACCTATGTTTTTGTAAATATTTATTGTTGGTTAAGAAAATGAAACTTTTTTTTTTTAATTTAACAAAAGGAATATTGATAAAGAATAGGAAAATAAATGCAGGGTTTTTTTTTTTTTTGGGTACCTAAGTGGTGTTCTTTGACTAATTTATTAATTTTTTTATTTTTTTAATATCGTGGGGAATTTTGAATCGTGAACCAAATATTGTGAATTGAATCGAATCGTGAATTGAGTGAATTATGACCTGCCTACAGCATGGATGTCTACATTGCCAGTCTCGTATTTGTAGCCATCCCGTGAGTCTCATGCAACCTTATGCCATCCTCCTTTTGATAGATTCCTTTGGTGGATGATCGTTACAGTGTGGAACATTCTGAGCTCACACTCAATGTCTGTCTGCCCACCAAAACTTTTGCAGGTAGCCGTTTTTGGTCGCAGTGGCACTAAATTGGCTGATGGTGAGCATGTCACATTATGTAATCTTTACACACGATCATGTAGTTCTTTTACGATGTGCGATTTTTGTCCTGCGTCAGCAAAATCGGGTTCAAAATTGTACTGTGTAAAGCCGGATTGAGAAATTTCTACCATAAGAGTCCATCAGAACATCTTAGACCAGGGGTCATCAAACTCCGGCCCGCGGGCCGACTCCGGCCTGCCACCCCCCTTTGACCGGCCCCCCAGCCCCTCTGCCCCCCACCACTTGAACCGGCCCTATGAGGCAATCCCCAAAAGTGGTCATGGCCTATTTTTTTTTTTTTTTTTTTTAAATTGCTTTTTGGCAAATAATAACATGTCTGCATCTTGTATTTTGTTGATTTTATCAATTAAAATTGATATTTAGTGATAAAATAAACTATTCATATTTTCCGAATTTTCGTCATATGCTCGCGATCAAGCAGTGACAGGCAGCGCATGCGCAGAGAACTGTCAGTGTTCAGGACAGCAAAATGGCTAGTGGTAAACGAAAAGCTGACAGAGAGTGCAGAGTTTTTAAAGAACAGTGGACCACCGATTATTTTTTCGTTCGGCGTAAGGACCGTGCAGTTTGTCTTGTATGTAAAGAAAGTGTGTCGGTTTTCAACGAATATAATCTGCGTCGTCACTATGAAACCCGCCACAAAGAGTATGCTAGTTTGCAAGGGCAAACAAGAGAAGACAGGATTCGGAGGATGACTGGCTGCACAACAGAATGTATTCCTTCGCCAAACCCAGATCAACCAGGCTGCTGTCCGAGCTAGCTATAAGGTAGCTCACCTACTAGCTACCCATGGAAAGCCGTTTACTGATGGGGACTTTGTTAAAGTATGCGTGCTTGCTGTGGCCGAGGAGGTGTGTCCCGACAAGAAGGATGCGCTCAACGCGGTGAGTCTCTCCACACCTACTATGACCAGGCGAACCGAAGATTTGGGGGACAACGTGTATGACCAGCTGAATGAGAAAGCGTCAGAATTCGAGTTTTTTGCTTTGGCCATGGATGAGAGCAATGACGTGCAGGACACAGCACAACTGCTGTGATCTATTGCTCATATTATAATTTCGCTTTTTTTTTTTTTTTAAATGTATTTATTTTCTAGGCCTATTTATTTGACTTTTATTAAGTGCTGCACACAATTATTATTAATATTATTAATAATATCAACAGGCCTACCTACAATTTATAATTTTCCACTCACCTTTGCCAGTGTCAATCACCTCAACTAGGCAGATGTTTCTTACCTTGACAGCTTTGATGTTATTTTTATTAGAAAATAAATAAATGGAATATCAGTGGTACTTCAAATTAAAACACAGCGTGAAGACTCGATTACTACTTTTGCAAACCACTAGTAAAGATAAACAAATATGTGCCAGGAATCAAGTGTTGATATAGTAGTGGGGATACAGTAGTGGGGATACAGTAGTGGGGGTATAGTAGTGGGGGTATAGTAGTGGGGGTATAGTAGTGGGGGTATAGTAGTGGGGATGGCTGTGCCAGGCTAGTAATCTCTACTACACAATGAGGCCTGCTGGTGGTCATATTTGTCTGGGTCATCCAATTCTATGTGATATAGCTGAGCCGACCCCGGCCCCCCATCACAGTCAGGAACGACCATGTGGCCCCCAGAGAAAAAAAGTTTGGTGACCCCTGTTTTAGACAATGAAAAACGTGAAGTATATTAAATCTAATATGCAGAAACATTTGAATGGTGGCATATTTTTGTGTTTTTAGAAACTGTTTTTATCATGTAAAATTGTTTCCTTCATTCATTCATCCATCCATTTATCTGCAGCCGCTTATCCTGTCACTTATTTATTTATTTTCCTCAATTTACACAGTGCTGGCGATTCACTGATAAATAGTCCCCCCCGTATTGTGTTTCTGTATGTCCCAATCCAGTGGTGGCTGGTAGTCTTTCAAACAGGGGAGGCTGGTCGGTTATGATATTTCCAGATTTTAAAAGAAAAAACACGTCAATTTTGCCCATACTCTTGCCTCTGATCTGGCTGATTGTTGGCAGGGTCACAAACTGTGAAATAACAGGTTCTTTTGGCCCATTAGCCTACTGTCCAATATACATGATGGTGGTGTTGGGGAGGGGTATATTTTAACATTTTATATTTTAAAATTGTGGCTTGTTGTTTAAAAATTGATTATTGAAAGCAGCTCTTTGTCAGGAACCTCAGCAGTAACAGCAGAGTGTTCTGGAATAGGCACAAGCACTGACCTTGGGGAGCCAAACATAGAGCTGGGTGCCACACATTTCATTTAATGACACTTTCCCTATATTTTACTTATTTTGACTGAGAAATGTTTTATTGACAATTTTGATAACACTTCACTTTTAATCCAGGTCTGTAGTGTGAAATGTTCTCGGCTGTGTTTTTGTTTAAAAATGTTTTCCAAATTGTAGCTGTGTTTAATTCATATCCAGAAAAATATATATTCCAATATAATATACTCAGCATAAACATTTTAAATAGATTCTATATTTTTGGTCCATCCATGACATATTACTAAAGTAGCCTATTTACTGTTGTTGATGTGGGTCACTTGCTGTTAGCCAATTCACTTTCTCGTACCAGGAGAGCTGAAAGGAACGAGTATTATTCCCTACCTTTTTCACCAAGTCAATTTGAGGCGTTGGTCTACCCTGCTCTTTAATTTTAATTTTTTCCTCGAAAGGAAGACTGGCAAATGGCTTCGCCAAAATTAAATCAGCAATGCTTGGCATCCGTGCGCAGCTTTCTTGCTAGCTGACTAGCCCCCTCAAGTTCAAGTTCAGTCACTCAAATAAATGACATTTCTGGAACTAAGATAGCAAACTTGACAACACTATATTTACACTTTATTTACAATGAAAATATATACAAACTAAAAAAGCTGGTAGAAACCGTATGTAATGAATGAAATCGAAATGTAAGCTGAGCTCTTACAATACACCACAGCACTTGCGAATCCGCATGGGACTGAACTGAAATTCACCGCTGCCTGTTTATAGTTGAAACGAGCTGTCAATCAAAGATAATATCCAGCCGCTTTCACCAATCACCAGTCTCCTCACTGAAACTGCCATGTCCCTCCCACTGTGAGGCTGGGAGTCCGTGGGCGGGCATTTTCGCAGTATTTGTCCAATAACCGTCTTGCATTTTGAGACTGAAAAGTGCAGAGCTCCCAAATGCCATTGAAGTGCACTGAGGCTGGGCTGCATCGCACTGTCACGAGGGGGAAAAAACTCACGCACACATTAGGCGAACTGGGGAAAGTTATAACGGAATGATTTCGCACTGTAGTTGGGTTGAGCACATGTATTTCTATGATTCTGGATCTGAAATAGCAATGTTATAACATTGCTATTTCAGATCCAGAATTTTTAGAGGAGGCTGAGCCTCCCTCGTTGTCTTAGAGCAATCGCCCGTGTCCCAATCCCACTGTTTTGAATTTTCTATATCCCAGTATAAGCATTCTGAGTATCAGCTGATGCCTGATTGGATACTGGTGTTCTCGAAGGCCGTGGTCACATTACAGCTTGTAATGCTTTGCAGCGGGTTATCGATGAGAGTGAGGCATTTTTGAGGCGAAGGTTCCCCGAGCTTTGGGAAGTATTCCCAAACCCGTCTGCGAGTATTCACTGCTTAGTTTGCCAACGAAAACATTGCCACCAAATTTCAATGGAATTTTTTGCAACGTGTTCGGCCACTCACGGGACAGAGAGGCACCAAAAAACAACTCGCGAAGCTCGGAGAACATTCACCATGCGTCGCACGATTGGTGGCAGTGCTATCAATTTTTCATTGCCAAGTATTCACAAACCCATCGCGAGCTGTAGTGTGACCAGGGCCTTTGGAACCACGCAAATGTTTTTTGTTTTGATGCTACACACCAGTGTTGCAAAGGTAACCAGTGTTGTCAGGCAATATTACCCAGGATCACAGCATAACTGTCTTATTTCAGAAAGATGCAATAAATCAGGATAAACGGTCAACGCGACAATACGTCATCCTCTTTCCTGGTCGTGTGATGACTTCTGTTCATACATGAGCCCAGGAATCATGCTCGGTTTTGTCTTGGTCAGTTTTCCAGTACGTTCGACACCTTTCTTCCTAATTATTTACCGTTGTATTCGTGTGGGGGGGAATCCTCTGAGAAATGGTGACGTTGTTGTCGTCGTCTCAGTCTTGATGTGAGAGCAGTGGAGCAGTTTCTAATGTCTCGTGTTCTCGGACTCTGAGTAAATTAGCATCCCTCGGTCTCCATTCAGCAACTATGAAGAAGATAAGTGCTTCATTCTAGGGGTGTTCACACGGCAACTTTTACTCCAGTGTGGCACCGGGGTAGCCTGGGCCCGCCCATCCTAAGTGTGATGCAACACGAGGGCCTGTTGCGAACTTAGTCTGGCAAGGCAAGCTATCTCCAGCTCTTCCAAGCTCCCGAAAAATCGGGAGCCAATCAACTTTGAGCATCTCCAACGGCCCTGGGTAGAGGCGTGTTCAAGGCACTGACGTAGTAGAACTGCGACCGGAAGCCATAGATTGTTTACAGAATCTATGCCGGAAGCGCTTCATTCACTAGAAACATTACGAACATGGAGCAGCGGCAAGCCTTTGACACAACGGTAGATGCTGTATTGAAAGCATTCAACGGGAAGCTGTCATTGAAAACGGAGCTTGTTACTCAAGCAGTTTCCGTCGCATCACATATGTCAGAGGAAAGAGTGATGTGATTGGTTTAAGCTTCGTCACAGCCTTTTCTGGCTTCGACCAGTAGCAAACTGAGGCATTTCAGGGAGGCGGGTCAACCACGCGCTTTGGGAAACAGTTGGGCTTAATATCTATGCCAGACCAATGCTCACAGAGCTTTGAAGTTGCGTTAGCCAGACTAACACCGGGGCTGCCCCGGTAGAGCGTTCACACGGTACAAAGTTATACCGGTGTAGCCCCTGAAAGCTGCTTAAACTGGTGCAAATCTAACCCTGCTCGGGAGGCGGTTTAAGAAATTTACTCCGGAGTAAATGCTAGTTTGCGGGGCAGCACCGATATAAACTGGGACGTCTGAACGCTACAGGGGTAGACTCGCTACGCGTGAGGAGAGTTGATTACATACGGGCATTGCATAATTTGCATCCTGGTATTTTGCGCTTCCAAAATAGCGAATATCAACAACAACAGAACTGCGTGTCTTCCAGTGTTGCCAGATTGGGCGGTTTTAAGTGCATTTTGGCGGATTTGAACATATTTTGGGCTGGAAAACGTCAGCAGTATCTGGCAACACTGGTGTCTTCATCCACGTTGTTTTCCCGGCACTTGGTGATGCCATGACAACCGGGAAAAGGAAGTACATTTTTACGCATGCGCATATTTCATTTCCGCATTATTACTATCGTATAGCACGGTCGCAAAAACTGCCGTGTGAACACCAGTGGGGCTGCACCGGTGCTAACACGCTTCTCTCTAGTAAGCAGGTTTGTGACGTGTGAACGCTCCACGAAATTTACACCGGTGTAAGATATATCGCAACAAAATACATCGGTGCAGCATCGATGCAAATATGTGCCGTGTGAACATCCCTTCTGATGAGTACCAAAGCACATCACTGTGGCTTGAAGCTAATATGCAACGTGATGGTTGTCAGTTGAAATGAAAAGACCGTACAGGAACCAGAAGATAACTGTTTGACAAGTCACGGCAGCCCATGATGAATTCTCCCAAGAAAGGATGGACGGTGTTTGGATTCCTATCAAATTAAGATTGGGCCACGCCCACTTCTGGTATAAATCCTGATGTAGATACTTTGTATAGATGGATGTTTGGAGCATCCAAATAAGTACAGTGTGCGTGTATGTGTGCATGATCAAGTCACGGTACGAGAGTCTCCGGTTTTCACTTTAATGACCGAAAACAAAGTTTTTCCACTTCACTATAATAAAAGATGCTTAATTGCACTTGCATGCATGGTCACCTTGGGGGCAACTGTCTACTGGGTTGATAAAATTAGCTGCTTGTTATAGACTAGGTTTATGTCGAGGCAGCTTCCTGTCCACTTATATTACAGATGTTTGACATCAGGAAAACTGTTTACTCAGGACACGCGCAGACTTCCCGTTCTGTGATGGAGGTAACGCTTCAGGCTGGAGCCAGACAATTTTACTAATTGGCAGTGTTTAGGGAGTATTTTATGGTCTGCTCGACGGTATGGACCATATTTGCAGAGGAGGAAGAGACACCGATGGAACCTTGGGGAATAGAGACCGAGAGAAGAAGAGACGACGGCAGGGCGACGAACCTACCGCCTCTCTGTCCAAACGTCTAGAATTTATGAGGTGCTAATATTTTCAGCGTAGCATTGCCTTGAGCTATTTCACATTTTTATAAAACCTGTAATATCGTTGTCGAGACGTTAATAATACACAGTTCATTCATTTTTAAAAAGTTAAGGAACATGAACTATTAAGAATGATCACTGCTTTAAATTCCGCAGGCAGTTCATTAGTTTTGAAGTGTCTCAAAGGTATATTAGGATTGTGACGAAGGGTTGCAAATGAAATCGGTTATTTTGAGTAAGAGTCGTCCGTTATTTTGCGTCTGATTTAATTGTCGCGCTTGACCTTTCACCAGGTCGGATTCCCACGAATTTAAAAAGGCTCCTTTTTTGTTTAACATTTTATTTCCTGAATCATTGTGAGGACGACGGGTCTATGGAATAGAAATGGGCTAATATTTATTAATAATGTTTCCTGAGCAGTTTATACCTTTACACTCCGAGGTGAGACATGAACATGAATTCTCCTTCTCCGATCCATGTTTAATATTTAATAGCTACTTCTCATCGGCTTTTCCGATTCATTATTGATTGATTTATTTAGGTTACGTTTGTCACAGCTGTACGCAAGCAATAAACCTGTGCATTGCGGACTGTATCGCTCGCTCTGTGTTAAGGATGTGTGATTTATCCGTCCTGACGTTTCCGGAACGGAAGTCCGCTCCCCTGTGCGAGGAAAGCTGGAGCACTGATTGCCAGAGATGGCGGTTTGTGTCAAATTCAATGTCTGTCATGTTTGGATAATAATCTGAGTTAATTAAGGGCTCTTAAAAAGCCTGTCGGTTTTAATTAGCGGTGCATTTATGCTGTTCTTATCGGCCAGATGTGCAGATAAGGCTTCCGCAGATGAACACTGGTCTACAATCTGAGACATGGAGATGCTCTACTCATGACCTTTTAAAAGTAAAAGGAGGTGTGATGAAGAGATCAGAATTGACAGACATTGAAATAAAATTTTCCTTGTGGTGAGACCAGGGCTTTGAACCAGAATTTTTTTCCTATTGGTTCGTTCCGAACAGAAACGGAATTTTAACGTTTCCGGTTTTGGGTTCCACCATTAAATAGACGTTCCCGAACCGGTTAGAACAAAAAAATTTCATTCCCGGAACGGTTAATTACGTTCCCTGTCAGCTGTTTAACAAATGGCTATAAAATTATGTCTCTGTCTCATCCAGCTTAAGCCAAATGTAGGCTAATTCTATTACAACCTTCATTAAATAAGACAAGAAATAATTCAAAACAATTATTATTTCAAATGTTGGCGATTTGGATTCTCAGTATGTCTTCCCATCTACACAAACAGAAAAAGTGCCACAAATGAAAGAGAATTCGTTTAGTGTGTTACCAAAGGCTAGTCAGGCCCTATAGAGGGCTACCGCATGACGTCACCGCGCCGCGAGATTTTGTTAGGCGCCATATTGGAAGACCAAGTACACATCTATGCAAGTACATACATACATAAAACAAACTACACCTGAAATGTAGCCAGGGCCGGTTCTGCCCTAATCTGGACCCGGGTGCAACATCGCGCAACCCCCCCCAAAAAAAAACCCCACCAGTCTAAATCAGGACAACCATCACATAACTATAACTATAAACATTTTATATCAACTATTTTAACTAAATGGGCTATAATAAATAAGCCTGCAGGCAGCCACGGCGGGCTGCCTCAGAAAAGTAACCATTTGTCCTACCTTAAAACTCGTTTTGCATTTTCTGCCTCCTTTTTTGTATTTTCGACCCTCCGTTTATTTTCTTTCCTTTTCTGAAAACCCGATTTGTGTCCAGACATTTTGTTCTGCTACCAACGAACTAACTCGTCAGGTCTCGTCTCTCGAGCCCGCGATGATTCCCGTGGGAAGGGCAACAACTGATACATTTTTACAAACAGCCAATAGGGAGGTTGCATCGTTCAGGCTCTTCTTTGCTCAGGCACTCAGTAATGCACTTACTCACTTATTATCACATGGAGACGTGATGGTAGTCCACCTTCCCGCTCTCTCCATTCAGTCAGCGAATGTAATACAGGAAGTGAACCCCAGCGGGTCATAGAAACTTGCGCAGGAGAAGAATGACTTTTTAATTTGTAGGCTACGGAACCTTTGAGGAACGAAATAAAAACCGGTATTAACCGGTTACCATTATTTTTAATAAGCGTTTCTGTTCCGGAACATAAAAAATAATAAAGTTTCTGGTTTCGTTTCTGTTCCATGTGAAATAGAAAAAGTTCCTGGTTTTCGTTCCTTGAACCGGTTCAAAGCCCTGGGTGAGACATGGTGGACACTACACGCCAGGAGCGAACCATTTGCTATTAGAGCTGGGACTTGAGCTCAGCCAAAACTTAGCCGGACACGCCAAAAAACAGCAACAGGGAAAAGGATTTTGTAAGGGATTATCGTCAGGCTGCCGGGCCGCTCCGTCGTGTGTAGCTGTCGATGTTGATTTTGAAAAGTAACTCGATAAATTACAGAGGGAAATGAATACTTAAGTCTGAGTGAAAATTCCTGTCGCGAGCGTGCGGCGTGGAAGAAGAGTCTGGAGACAGAAGTCTTAGTTTCTCGGTCGTGAGCCTGCGCTACTTGCTCTCGATAGATAGCACTGGCTTGACCGCTTTATTAGCATTCGCTAACACTACTGATAAACGCTACACCGGCTGGAAGGTGACTTCACTGCAGCGCTGACGGTGCTGACTCGCAGTTAAGCTCACGTTGGCCTTCGAGAAGACGGAGGGCGATACATTTTTGGTCCCTCCCACTATAAATCAAAATCTGATTGGTTAATTCAGCTGTCACTTGTTACAGAAACTATAGGGGTGTTCACACGGCACATATTTGCATCGATGCTGCACCGATGTATTTTGTTGCGATGTATCTTACACCGGTGTAAATTTTGTGGAGCGTTCACACGGCAGTTTTTGCGACCGTGCTATACGATAGTAATAATGCGGAAATGAAATATGCGCATGCGTAAACATGTACTTCCTTTTCCCGGTTGTCATGGCATCACCAAGCGCCGGGAAAACAACGTGGATGAAGACACCAGTGTTGCCAGATACTGCTGACGTTTTCCAGCCCAGAATATGTTCAAATCCGCCAAAATGCACTTAAAACCGCCCAATCTGGCAACACTGGAAGGCACGCAGTTCTGTTGTTGTTGATATTTGACGTTTTGGAAGTGCAAAATACCAGGATGCAAATTATGCAATGCCCGTATGTAATCAACTCTCCTCACGCGTAGCGAGTCTACCCCTGTAGCGTTCAGACGTCCCATTTTATATCGGTGCTGCCCCGCAAACTAGCATTTACTCCGGAGTAAATTTCTTAAACCCCCTCCCGAGCAGGGTTAAATTTGCACCGGTTTAAGCAGCTTTCAGGGGCGACGCCGGTATAACTTTGTACCGTGTGAACGCTCTACTGGGGCAGCCCCGGTGCTACACCGGAGTAAAAGTGGTCGTGTGAACACCCCTATACACTGCCATGGCCTTCTGTTCCGGCAATGAAGTCCTAACCAATGAACGAGCCGACTCTAAACCCTTCTCAGCCTGGAGACAACAAACTCATCAACAGTCTCATTGGATAACTCGATTTTGATGTTTTCAGGACAGTAACCCTTTCATTTCTGAAGCAAACTCGGTAGAAAATGAGGCCAAGTTAGAATTAGAAGAGAATAATGATCATGAAATTAAAGAATGAAAGAAATGAAATATAACGTTTGAAATGCTGATATTATGTTTGGGCCTTCTCTGAAGATCTAGAAGGCCCTGACGGTTCCCCTCTGCTCTGCTTTATGAAATGAGTTGGTTTGTGGACATAGCAATTTTCACACCATCAAAGTTATTGCAGGTGAGGCTTACACACGACACATCGCCAATTTCCTGCTTTCTCATGAAAATAAACTCGAGCTCTCTTTCATGATGTGTGACTTTACCAAGACGGAGTCTGAGTAACTGCTGGTGGTGGAGGTTTTTACAATATTAAGAGAAAAATGTGGAGGAAGGATTTGTTGAAGAGGCAAATGAAGCAAAGCTTGTCCTGTCTGTTCTGCAAAGAGAACTGGAGGTACAGTGCAAAGAAATGTAGCTATTAGGGCTGTTCACACGGCAACTTTTACTCCGGTGTAGCACCGGGGCTGCCCTGGTAGAGCGTTCACGCGGTACAAAGTTATACCGGTGTCGCCCCTGAAAGCTGCTTAAACCGGTGCAAATCTAACCCTGCTCGGGAGGTGGTTTAAGAAATTTCCTCCGGAGTAAATGCTAGTTTGCGGGGCAGTGCCGATATAAAATGGGCTGTCTGAACGCTACAGGGGTAGACTCGCTACGCGTGAGGAGAGTTGATTACATACGGGCATTGCATAATTTACATCCTGGTATTTTGCGCTTCCAAAACGGCGAATATCAACAACAACAGAACTGCGTGTCTTCCAGTGTTGCCAGATTGGGCGGTTTTAAGTGCATTTTGGCGGATTTGAACATATTTTGGGCTGGAAAACGTCAGCAGTATCTGGCAACACTGGTGTCTTCATCCACGTCGTTTTCCCGGCACTTGGTGATGCCATGACAACCGGGAAAAGGAAGTACATTTTCACGCATGCGCATATTTCATTTCCGCATTATTACTATCGTATAGCACGGTCGCAAAAACTGCCGTGTGAACGCAAGTGGGGCTGCACCGGTGCGAACACGCTTCTCTCTAGTAAGCAGGTTTGTGATGTGTGAACGCTCCACAAAATTTACACCGGTGTAAGATATATCGCAACAAAATACATCGGTGCAGCATCGATGCAAATATGTGCCGTGTGAACACCCCTATAGTTATCCTGGGCATCTGTTCATGTTTGCTTTTAGGGTCATTGTTTCTAACACCCTGTTTGGCTATCACATGGGGGGGGGGGAACAAATGTGCGTGTTGGGTATCTAGCCAGCTAACAAGCTAAAGCTAGCCATTTCAAGTTTATAGTAAATATACACTCATGGTAGCTTTTTGGGCAATTTTTGAACAAACATGCTGGTTCTCAAGAAAGTTTCTCGTTTTTGAAGCAAAATTTAGCTTCCTTGGTAGCTAAGAAGCTAATTGCAACTGAAAGTTCTCTTTTTTTTTTTTTTTTTTTTTTTTAAATCCAAAAACACTCAAAGACTCTGATGAAAGACTGACTGACTGTTTATCGCTTCTATAAATGTAAGGGCCTCTGCATGCTCTTGCGACAAGGCTTTCGCAGATAGCTTTTCGCAGACAGTTGTAATTTATCGTTGAGCGGGGAGTAATAGGCGTGCGCGATGTTATTCACCACCACAACGCAAGGGGGCGCGAAGTCGCGAAATCACTAGGAGTAGTTGGTGGGTGTGGTTAGTGGAGTGTTTATCCTCCGGTTACTTATAATGACTAGAACTGGAGTCGTATAGATGTACGTACTTCCTCACTTCCTCAATCAACTGCTCTTCGCGCTGCTCCATCTTCGCTCGTGTTTTTAAAAATGGTGGTCGTGAAAACAAACCAAGCCGGGAAAGTAGGGAAGCGGAAGTGCGTGTACAGCGGATGTAGAGTGGACCAATCAGAGCCCTCTTGTCTGCGAGGCTTCTGCGGTGGTCACAATTTTTGGGAGGTGCGCGCAGAACGTCTGCGAAGGGGGGGGGGCTACGCAGACGCCATCTGAAAGGACTGCGTTGTCAGCATAAATTGGCCTTTAGTCAACTTGCCTTGAAACGAACTTGTCTTGCAGATGTTCCACAACTTTAAACGTAACTCTAAATAAATAAACATTTGATGCGTCATTCAAATTCAATTAAAAAAAAAAAGATTGCTGTGGTACAAGAAGAATAAAACACTTGGGAATGTTCTTTAATCCGTCGTTGATTATTTTCCTATATTAGCAAGCCTCCGTATTTTATTCCTTACCTCGTAATTATAAAAGCGGAAGCAGAACTTTGGGACCACGTGGTGATTGGCCAGCCTGGACTTTTATTAGGCTTTAATGTGCAGGAAGAACTAGAGAAGTGGTGTTCATTTTACTCCGGATGCACAAACACACACGAGCACTAACTTTTGTATACATAGCGTACCAGTCAAAAGTTTGTACACCCCTACTCATTCATAGGTTTTTCTATATTGTAGAACAATACTGAAAACATCAAAATTATGAATTAACCTATGGAATTGCGTGGTGAGCAAAAAATGTTTCATATTTTAGATTCTTCCAAGTAGCCAATGTTGTACCTTGACGCTTTGCACAGTATTGGTATCATCTTAACCAGCTTCATGAGGTCGTCACCTGGCATGCTTTTCAATTAACGGGTGTGCCTCGTCAAAAGTTAATTAGGCTACGTTCAGACTGTACCCTGAAACGACCCATATCCGATTTTTTATTTTTATTTTTTTTGCCCATATGCGACCTGTATCCGATTTTGTTATTGAAAATCTGAACGACACAGATCCAATTTTTTCACGTGCGACCCAGGCCGCTTGGATATGTGGTCCTAAATCCGATGCATATCCGTTATTTTCACATGCGACTGCAGTCTGACCGGACAGGTCGCATTCATGCGACCTACACGTCATCAACAAGAGACAAACGTCACTATTCTGCGTTGGCTAATCCCGCCTCTTTGGTGGAAAACAACAACATTTGTACAGTTTTCAGAATTTAAATAGACTTTTATAGAATTGATCAAGCTAATGGTGGATTTGGTAGGGACCTGGATGTTGATCTGTTAGCCTGATTAAATAAAACAGTTTCTATAACTGATTTATAACTTAAACCATCCTGTATTACAAGATTATAAGATTGTTCTGGAAATTTCCAGTAATTTGACACCTTCGGTCTCATTAGTCTGCTGCCCACATTAATCAGATTATTGTGCGAGTTCCGCCGCCGCCACAAAAACCACATCGCCAGGTCTCGCCTCATCTCCATAGCAAACTGCACTGGTGTTTCTGCACCTTGAGCCAGCACTGAGAGAAGTTGCAGAATTCAGCTGGCTATAAACAATCTAAATAAATATTTATAAAAATGTAGAAAAAGTTTATTAATATGACGAAATAAATATGTGCAAATTATTAAGCCTGAATTAAGAGTTTGGTAATACAGCGGCCGTATCCCAAATGACTGCCTACTGAAGCTCGAGTGCACTATATAGAGTTTAAAAATCCATTACTTCCTAGTAACATGTAGTGCACTTATATAGAAATTAGAGAGACATTTAGGAGTCAACCCTCGTTACCAGGCTACACGTTTTCATTTCAGTTCAGAAACAAAAACACACACGAGACCTCACACTTTAACACTAACCAGATAATTAAACAAACAAACAAAAAAAAGAAATCATTAAACATGAAGAGTGCGCTTTTTTTTTGTTTACGTATTACGTAGATGTGCTTATGTGTCAATTTGCGCACGCGGGACACTTTTGGGTCGTTTTCCGTTCATATTGGAGATCGCATACAAGTCTCATATAATTGGTAATGTGAACGGCCTAACAAAAAAATCGGATTTGGGCAATTCCATGTAAATGTCAACCTCACCATGCAAAAATAAAGCAGCATGTAATACATCAAAACCATTCCCAGAGATATCACCTAGGCCTGTATTTTACAGATGTGAATAAGTTGAACCAATTTGTAACCAACCTAATATGTCAGTCTTTCTTTCTTATAATGTAAAACCCAAGCTAAAATCAACTTTGATCATGTACAATTCTATATTATTGCCACAAGCCACAGAAATGTATGCTAAAATCCACAAAACAGCAAAACAATAGCCATCCTAAATATTATTTAAGAACTTTGATAGTTTTAGCTGATATTTAGAGAGTTTTTCAAAGGGTTATGGTGGTTAAATTGCTGATTTTCTAAACATATGCCATGTCTATTTCAGACGCGTCACATCCATAACGGAATTTCGTCACATCCATAACGCTGACTTTTCCTTCCGAAACTGCATGAAATACAAAATATTTTAAACAAAGATTTTTTAATATTCACCTTGGACCCCTCTATCAAATGGATATCTCCATTTCGACATTAGGTTTACAATTTCACAGAGTTTGATAAAAATGTACAGTCACCCAAGAAAAGTGATACTTTTTCTGTCGCATCCATAACGCATCTTTGATTGGCATTTTCTGGCATGCCCTAGATGTACTATGGGAATTGTTCTTGCTCTATCACTTCTCCAGTATGGTACAGCCTTAAAATATGCAACACCTGTTTAAATACTGGGAGACGATAAAACATGCACTGGGTCATTTGTTGCCATTTTGAGTTCAAGTGTCACGTCCATAACGCTGGAATTGCTCATTTCACAACAAATCGGATATGGGTCGTTTCAGGTTGCAGTCTGAACGTAGCCTTAGTGGACGAGTTTCTTGCCTTCTGAATGTGTTTTGAGATCAAACACTAAATAATAAAAATACCCTATAATAAATGGCCCGATTCAACACCACAACTGTAGTAATCCATATTTATGTCAAGAGCCACTCAACTAAGTAAAGAGAAACGACAGAACATTACTTTAAGACATGAAAGTGTCTTAACGAATAAAAATGAAGGAAAAACGGGGTGTCGTGGCTCAGGTGGATAAGGCACCATACCATAAATCCGGGGACCCGGGTTCAATTCCGACCCGAGGTCATTTCCCGATCCCTCCCCATCTCTCTCTCCCGCTCATTTCCTGTCTCTACACTGTCCTATCCAATAAAGGTGAAAAAAAGCCCCCAAAAATATCTTTGAAGGAAAAACTTGGATTTAGAAGGTGTGTCCAAGCATTTGACTGGTACTGTATATGCGCGCACACTTTTTATTGCATGTGTATAGAGGCTTTGCACAGTCACATGCCCCCCCCCCCCCCCCCCCAGTCACATGCCGCCCCCCCCCCCCCCCCCCCCCCCCCCCCCCTAGCAACAGTAACTATGCCGCCATGACAGGGGGCACGCTTGTAGTGCTTCATTTAGCCGAGTTGGTCATTATTGATCAGTATGGGAAGGTTTTGCTGCGTTTTTGGATGGGCAACTTGTTCTGAACGGAATAACATCAGGTTTTAATTTACCAAAAGTAATTCATCATCGGGGGGGGGGAACTAGAGATTTTTTTTTTAAAGATATTTTTTGGGCTTTTTTCACCTTTATTGGATAGGACAGTGTAGAGACAGGAAATGAGTGGGAGAGAGACAGGGAGGGATCGGGAAATGACCTCAGGTCGGAATCGAACCTGGGTCCCCGGATTTATGGTATGGCGCCTTATCCACCTGAGCCACAGCACTCCCAACTCGAGAGATTTCGAAGAATTATGTAACCCATCTGAAGCAGTGAGCGCACACATACCCAGAGCAGTGGGCAGCTATGCTACAGCACCCGGGAGCAGTTGGGGGTTAGGTGCCTTGCTTAAGCCTCGGTCACAACCGGCCGTACGTGCTCCTACGGCCGGTCTACGTGCAAAAAACGCAAGAAACGCACAGAGGGCGCGCATGTGATGTGCTGATTTTCGAGCCGCAGACTGGCCGCAGAGGTTCTTTGTCATGTCAGACTAACTCTACGGGCGCTTACGTTTTTTTCAGGTTGCAAGACAAACTTATGGCCACCGTGCGTCTTTCTCCATGAACAAAAAAACCGCAGCGATTTGGGAAACGCCAAAAATCGCACGGCCAAAAAATTGTACGTCCGGTTGTGACCTAGGCTTTAAGGGTACGTCAGCCCAAAGCTGCCCCATGTTAACCTAACTGCATGTCTTTGGACTGTTGGGAAAACCAGAGCACCCGGAGGAAACCCACGTAGACACGGAGAACATGCAAACTCCAAACAGAAAGGCCCCCATCGGCAACTGGGCTCGAACCCAGATCCTCTTTGCTGTGGGGCGACAGTGCTCACCACTACACCACCGTGCCACCCGAGCCTAAACATAGAAGGGAAAATGGGGGGAGACATTCAGCAGGACTCTGTGTTGAATAGAGAGGTCAGAAACCCTGTGGTATGCTCCCTTCATTTCCACGAAGGTAAGAATAAAATAATAATAATCAGAACTGCAGCAAGGTGTTCATTCTTATGCAGTGAAGTGAATATGAGCGTCACCACAGCAGCTTGGCACAGCCTTCACCGAGACTTGGTGCATTCACATTCGGGGATCCTTCAGAGCGTGTTGTGCGTGCACTTGGGACCCAGTTGTTATGGAAAACACCTGATGATGATTTGAGTGCAATCAGCACACACGCACCAGGACACAGAGGCTTTGTAAAGTATTCTGACCATCACGTTTGTTTCTCGCCATGTTTATGACCCTGCTTTCGGTTTCATTTGTGTTTTAGTAAATGTCACGCCTGCTAATAAACACTCTTCCTGCACTTAGACCAGTCGACCATCACATGCCTGACAGAATACTTCACAAAGACTCTGTGAAAACAGTGTCCTTGCATGCGTGTGCTGATTGTGCTCAAATCAGTATCAGGTGTTTCCCATAACGACTGGGTCCCAAATGTGCGCACAGCGTGCTCCGAAGGATCCCCAAATGTAAATACACTTAGTCTTGGTGAAGGTTAGGCGATGCCGAACCGCTGTGTTGATGCTTGTGTTCACGTCATTGGATCAGAATGAGCACCACGCTGCAGTTTTGGAATGCTTTTTTTTTTTTTAAATCTTACCCTGATGGAAATGAAGGGAGCATACCGTAGGGTTTCTGACCTCTCAGTTTGACACAGAGTCTCGCTGAATTTTCTTCCCATTCTTTCCCCCGATGATGAATTATGTTTATTAAATTAAAACACCTGATGTCTTCATTCCGTTCAGAACGAGTTGCACATCCTAAAACGCAGCAAAACCTTCCCATACCGATCAGTAACAACTGACTAGGCTGAACGAAGCGCTACAAGCGTGCCCCCTGTCATGGTGGCGTACCGTAGTTACCGTTGCTATGGGGGTCACATGACCGTGCAAAGCCTCTATCGGAGTTTGAAAACACTTGCAGGTCCATTACAAGGGAATTCTGGTAGCCAGAGCGGAGAGGAGAAAAATGAGTATGACCCTGGAGTCACTCTCCTGTCCTCCATAATCATCTCTTCTCTTGCTTTTGTCCATGTGCAACCTCTCTCTATCTTTCTCTCACTTTCAAAACACCTAGTCATTTAAAACTGACTGCAGTGTACACACACACACTGCACTCATGCCCATATGGCTAGTGTTCTGGTGCTCGATGACATGCAGCAGTGACTCGATTTGTACAACCCTGATTCCAAAAAAGTTGGGACAAAGTACAAATTGTAAATAAAAACAGAATGCAATAATTTACAAATCTCAAAAACTTATATTGTATTCATAATAGAACATAGACAACATATCAAATGTTGAAAGTGAGATATTTTGAAATTTCATGCCAAACATTGGCTCATGTGAAATTTCATGACAGCAACACATCTCAAAAAAGTTGGGACGGGGCAATAAGAGGCTGGAAAAGTTAAAGGTACAAAAAAGGAACAGCTGGAGGACCAAATTGCAACTCATTAGGTCAATTGGCAATAGGTCATTAACATGACTGGGTATAAAAAGAGCATCTTGGAGTGGCAGCGGCTCTCAGAAGTAAAGATGGGAAGAGGATCACCAATCCCCCTAATTCTGCGCCGACAAATAGTGGAGCAATATCAGAAAGGAGTTCGACAGTGTAAAATTGCAAAGAGTTTGAACATATCATCATCTACAGTGCATAATATCATCAAAAGATTCAGAGAATCTGGAAGAATCTCTGTGCGTAAGGGTCAAGGCCGGAAAACCATACTGGGTGCCCGTGATCTTCGGGCCCTTAGACGGCACTGCATCACATACAGGCATGCTTCTGTATTGGAAATCACAAAATGGGCTCAGGAATATTTCCAGAGAACATTATCTGTGAACACAATTCACCGTGCCATCCGCCGTTGCCAGCTAAAACTCTATAGTTCAAAGAAGAAGCCGTATCTAAACATGATCCAGAACCCAGATAGCAAAAGGGCGTTGATTCGACGGGGAATCATCGGCATGTTCTTCGACCATACGCCGTCGAATCATCTTGGATCACCGGCATTGATTCAACACCGCTTTGCTCATACGAGTTTGCGTTGAAACGACGTTGAAAAGTGGATGGTGGCCGACAGAGAATAGACCCCCTTTCACCCTTTATTCAACTACGGATTTCGGTCGATTTATAGTTTAATTTTCGGCGATGATTCATCCAACTTTACTTCCTGTTTTATGTACAACAGGAAGGCTACAAATTAAGCAAAACAGGCTAAATTAAACTAGCTAACAATAAAGCATCGGGGCTCTTGCCTAGGATGAACACACACATGCATACTTCAACCATGAAAGTGAAACTTAATTTATATCAATGTGCGTAGGCTACATCCTGTTTAATGTACAACAGGATATAAAAATGCATGCAACAATGCACCTCTCCTAATGTTTGTCAAGCTATCTAATGAGGCATAACTTTTAACATTTATAAGGAACAGAACACACTTGAACAAGTTCTTAGAAACATTTTATGATTTATTTATAATTTATAATTGTGGCCTATTCCTCCTGCGGCGCAGACACCTGTACATGGAAACAGAAAAACATAACCAAAATTAATTTGATGCAGCATTGATAAAGAAAGTCAGTAGTAGGCTATGGGTTGATGGGTTTGACCCATATGATAAGACTCGGGGCAAGGGGGAATGGATTTTTTTATTTCATAATTTATTTTTAATTTACTACTTATCTGTTTTTATTTATATATATTTGAATTATTTGGACATGGGGAAAAACTATATTTAAAATCCAAAGAGGGATGGAGGGAGGAAAATTAAAACAAAAGAAAGAAATGAAATATAGAGTAGAGTATATTTGATAAAATTAAGGATGTTTTTATTCAGTAAACATTTAAAAAAATGTTCTACAACACTCTAGCCTAGTGACTTACCAGTAACAAAATAGACTTGAAGTATTCAGATCCGCTCTGCATAAAGCAGCTAAATCCTCTCTCTGTCTCCCGGCAGAAAGCTCCTTGGTTTGCTTGTGTCTCAGTCACAGCTGGTATTCTGTAGAAAGACTTCTTTTCACCTTTCCCATCAGCTTTGTTAGAACCCTAACACAGCACAAAAGTTTACCATTGTAGGTTTTTGATGAACCGAGTGCCTCGTGGGTTCACATACCGCGCGCTGCCGTTATTTCCCCCTAATCACGAGTTTGTTGGTCTTCCAATATGGCGCAGGGTTTGTTTACTTCCGGTTTCGGGTGACGTCAGTGAAAGGGGTCTAATGGGGGCATTACCACCAGCCACTGGATTGGGGTGTAAAGCAGTCTGAACAAAACGTGTAAACATAAACATAGGAGAAATGAACCCGTTTTTCTAACTCGTCCTCACTTAGTCTACTTTTCTTTTTTGATTAGTCTGGATTTGATATTGTAAATTTAAATGTGAATCAATGTATATTCATCGGACATGAACAAATGAATAAATCTTGAGTAATCTTGAGGGGCGTGTGTGTCCGGGGGGAATCGAACGAACCCTCCGATCCCCCCTGGCTACGGGCCAGAATTTATTCTGAACAAATTAGTTGCTCATCCTACCAATGTTGAAAACTGGCCGGCAAAAGTGACGATGGGTCAACATCGTATATTCGACCTTCTCTGACGGTCGACAGATCAACCTTTACCCACGGTGATTCAACAGTGATAAATCGACCTTCTCCGACGGCGGAGAAATCGACGTTTCACGGCGCCGTTTCAGCGTTGATTTTCTGACTTACGACGGAAACCGACCATTCTGACCAAGAATCGGCGCCGTTTCAACGTCCCTCTGCTATCTGGGGAAGCACAGACGTCTTCTCTGGGCCAAGGCTCATTTAAAATGGACTGTGCCAAAGTGGAAAACTGTTCTGTGGTTAGACGAATCAAAATTTGAAGTTCTTTATGGAAATCAGGGACGCCGTGTCATTCGGACTAAAGAGGAGAAGGACGACCCGAGATGTTATCAGCGCTCAGTTCAGAAGCCTGCATCTCTGATGGTATGGGGTTGCATTACTGTGTGTGGCATGGGCAGCTTACACATCTGGAAAGACCCCATCAATGCTGAAAGGTATATCCAGGTTCTAGAGCAACATATGCTTCCATCCAGACGACGTCTCTTTCAGGGAAGACCTTGCATTTTCCAACATAACGATGCCAAACCACATACTGCATCAATTACAGCATCATGGCTGCGTAGAAGAAGGGTCCAGGTACTGAACTGGCCAGCCTGCAGTCCAGATCTTTCACCCATAGAAAACATTTTGCGCATCATAAAACGGAAGATACGACAAAAAAGACCTAAGACAGTTGAGCAACTAGAATCCTACATTAGACAAGAATGGGTTAACATTCCTATCCCTAAACTTGAGCAACTTGTCTCCTCAGTCCCCAGACGTTTACAGACTGTTGTAAAGAGAAAAGGGGATGTCTCACAGTGGTAAACATGGCCTTGTCCCAACTTTTTTGAGATGTGTTGTTGTCATGAAATTTAAAATCACCTAATTTTTCTCTTTAAATGATACATTTTCTCAGTTTAAACATTTGATATGTCATCTATATTCTTTTCTGAATAAAATATGGAATTTTGAAACTTCCACTTCATTGCATTCCATTTTTATTTACAATTTGCATTTTGTCCCAACTTTTTTGGAATCGGGGTTGTACACTACCGTTCAAAAGTTTGGGGTCACCCAGACAATTTTGTGTTCTCCATGAAAAGTCACACTTTTATTTCCCACCATAAGTTGTAAAATGAATAGAAAATATAGTCGAGACATTTTTCTGGCCATTTTGAGCATTTAATCGACCCCACAAATGTGATGCTCCAGAAACTCAATCTGCTCAAAGGAAGGTGAGTTTTATAGCTTCTCTAAAGAGCTCAACTGTTTTCAGCTGTGCTAACATGATTGTACAAGGGTTTTCTAATCATCCATTAGCCTTCTGAGGCAATGAGCAAACACATTGTACCATTAGAACACTGGAGTGAGAGTTGCTGGAAATGGGCCTCTATACACCTATGGAGATATTGCACCAAAAACCAGACATTTGCAGCTAGAATAGTCATTTACCACATTAGCAATGTATAGAGTGGATTTCTGATTAGTTTAAAGTGATCTTCATTGAAAAGAACAGCGCTTTTCTTTCAAAAATAAGGACATTTTAAAGTGACCCCAAACTTTTGAACGTTAGTGTATTTCATGCTAAATGATCAAACTTTATCAGCTCGTGTGAGAATTTCAGGCTGTTCTACAGCTTTTTCAGCTCAAAAAGACCCTTTGACATGGTAAAGGCCTTTTTGTATTTCCTTTGAAACGAAATGGATTTATTGTATACCATCAGGGTGTCGGGTTGCGTAGAAACCTCGTCCATGTGCTTGACTTGTGAATAAAAGCATCATGCGTTATGGTTGACAATCACTGAAAAAGGTCTCTAATTTGAAAGTTTATAACCACTTTTGTCGTTGCTATAAAATTATAGCTGCACAGGATATAAATATACTCAATGTTCAAGATAAATTGTACATTGGTGCAACAGTGTTCTGCAATTACCGTGTGTGTGTGGCATTTAAAAAGCTGTTCAGGACTAAATCACATTTAAACTTGTCCAAACATTCACTTTCTGTGGCTCAGTAATTGTAATTAGGGTTTCCACCCGTCCCGTAAAATACGGAATCGTCCTTTATTTGGCAGTTAAATCTTGTGTCCCGTATTGAACCGATATGGGACGCGATTTGTTCCGTATTTTCATAAATGTGGCAGATCACAGAATCCAGGGACACATGTCGGCCGAAACGAATCCGAGATAATCGCAAAAGAAGCATTTTTTTTTTCGAAATTTGTGATTTTTGGTTTTTTCCATCATGTGCAAGTTGAGATCTTGAAGAATGCAATCAGTATTTCAGATAATAGATTGTTTTGTTGGAAAAGCATACATTTTTTGTTGCAAATTGTCTCGTTTTTGTCAGGACTGTAGCCTGCTGGGGGGTGTGGGTAAATTACCATATGGGCCATTCACATGATGATTTAAGTCATTTTGTTTTGTTTTTTTCCGCGAATCAGCTGTATGATCCGAGTTGAGCGCATGGCTACTTAACCTGCATACAGGCGTGTGATTTCACTATGGAATGAGTTACTAAACAGAGCGCAGAGGAGCAAACACCGCGAAGCAAACAGACACTCGGTATTTACATCGGAGATAACCATTTCTAGCAAAAAAAAAACGCAACCTCGTTTTCCAGATTGAATGGAATACTTGAATGATCGGATGATACACGGACCGTTCTAGGATTACATTCCATCGGAGGCATTGGTGTGTGCAAGGCGCCGTTTCTCTTTCTGATGGTGTGAGTTTATTAATCTAAGGCTGTGTGGTTATTTTTGCATGTAACGGAGAGTGTTGTGGTTTGGTTAAGCCTAGGTCACAACCGGACGTACGATTTTTTGGCCGTGCGATTTTTGGCGTTTCCCAACGCTGCGGTTTTTTTTTTGTTCACGGAGAAAGACGCGCGTTGCCGTAAGTTTGTCTTGCAACCTGAAAAAAACGTAAGCGCCCGTAGAGTTTGTTTGACATGACAAAGAACCTCTGCGGCCGGTCTGCGGCTCGAAAATCAGCACATCACACGCGCGCTCTCGTGCGTTTCATGCGCGCTCTCCGTGCGTTTCTTGCGTTTTTTGCGTGTAGACCGGCTGTAGGAGTGCGTACTGTACGGCCGGTTGTGACCGAGGCTTTACATGAAACTAGTGTTGTGTTAGTTGTGTCATCATCGTGCTATCTTTCTTTCTTACGGTGTGAGTAATTTTTCAACCACAAAACGTAAAAGTATACTTTAGGACTTATTTTTGTACTTCATAATTGTGTTGGGCATACTTTGCATGGAAGGAAAATTGACGTGGTGATCTTTGTTTACATGAAAGTAGCATCGTGCTAGCTCGTAGGGGGTAGAGCTTTCCTTAATGTCATGCAAATGAGCACCATTATGTGCCCGCCCTGCACCCAGAGTAACTGAGATGGAAAACTTTGAGGGCGATTTTCTCCCTTTTCTGTTTTAAGAGGTATACACTTTCAAAAGGCCACACATTCTTCAAATATTGTCAGATCTCCATATGGAAGGCATCATTGGAAAGCTTAGAAACTGTACTTTCTGAATCTGTCAATAACTCAAAATGCCCCCGGGCCGACATGTGTCCCTGGATTCTGTGATCTGCCACAAATGTCCAATACACATGTCTGTCTCACACACAACACTAAATCTAACAATAATGAACAAAATAAAACAGGAAATACTCCGTTGCGGGATCTACCCAGGACACAAACCCCTCCACTCTGTGTCGCGCTCTGTGCGTCTGTGCCTGGCTGCCTGCGTCACTGCATGTGGCGCTGTAATGGTTGCCTAGAGACAGACAACACACACTGGCGCTGCTCAAAAAACCCGAGTTTTACAACAGCGCTTTGAAAGACAAAGAGTTACTCAGTGCAGCAAGGAGTAACAAGAAGTTCTCCTCTCATCTCATTATCTCTAGCTGCGGGCGAGTGACAGGGTACACCCTGGACAAGTCGCCAGGTCATCACAGGGCTGACGCATAGACACAGACAACCATTCACACTCACATTCACACCTACGGTCAATTTAGAGTCGCCAGTTAACCTAACCTGCATGTCTTTGGACTGTGGGGGAAACCGGAGCACCCGGAGGAAACCCACGCGGACACGGGGAGAACATGCAAACTCCGCACAGAAAGGCCCTCGCCGGCCACGGGGCTCGAACCCGGACCTTCTTGCTGTGAGGCGACAGCGCTAACCACTACACCACCGTGCCACCCTGTAACAAGAAGTGCACTTGGAAAAAGAAGCGAGGGAAATCTGTAGACTGTTTAAATCTGGTCTACTCCACAGACAAGAGAAGCACACCAGTTCCTGATGAACTCAGGACTGTTGAGGGAAGGAGTCATGTTTTGCTAGCCTAGTAAACTAGACCCACCGGCCTAGCGGCCAAAAATATTTTTGCCTACGAGTGGGTCTAGCCTCGCACCATATCAACAAAACACCCCGGGCATCAAATCGTGCCCGCCAATCACAACGCAAGGTTTTTGTTTGGATTCTTTGGGCGGGCTTTTGCAGGAGTGATGACAAGGCTGCGCGACGCTGGAGAAAGCACAACAGGAAAGCTGGCTACGGCTAGTGAACAGCGCACGTTTGACTCTGCTTTGGAATCAGTTTTAGAAGAATTAGACTTGGAGTTTTCGTTGAAACATGAGCAGGAAGAGGCTCTCCGCTCATTCCTTTTCAAGAAGGACGTTTTGCTGTTTTGCCGACCGGCTATGGCAAAAGTCTGATCTGCCAGCTGGCTCCGCTCGTAGCCAAAAGGATGGGGCTAGTTTGTGCAGTACGAAGAATTAATAAACAGCTTTGAAACATTACTTTTTGATTGTTTCTTATTTTCCCGTTATTTTAAATTTAAGGGAAATTATTTCACCAAACACCACTAAATAAAAACTCTCAAAAACTGTTTAAGCAAACCCTTGAAAAACACTTGAAAAAAAAAAAGAGTTAAGTATGTGGTACAGACTCCAAACTTGTGGTCATTATCTCCAAACTTCTTAATATCGAGAACCTGTTTATTAATTAATACGCATTTTGAAAAATTATTTATTTCAAGGCCTCCCCCACTGCTTTCTGTCGCTCTGACTACGTCACAGTCACTGTTGCGCTGATTGGTCAGAGCTTGGCCTATACGCACAGAGACAGTTTGAAAGACAGCGGGTTGTTCCACCCCCACCCTTCGGAAATGTCTACGAGCAAGGCCAGACTAAATATTCACATTTAATCTGGCTTGCCAGGCTAATGTTTTGCACTTTGTTTTCTGCATTCTTGAATAAGCAGACATGCATGTTTGTGTTTTTGTTGTTCTCTTTTTTCCCCCTCTAAGTAAAAATGTCCCCAAGGTTCACAGAGTTCCTACACCAAGAACAGTTATGCACTTACATTTACAGTGATATTAAGTTCTCAATATATTTAGATTATATTTTAAAAGTTCATTGTTGCCCACTTGTACATTATACATTTTTACAGCATTGGCAATAGACCCCTTCGCAGTAAACGTCATTCATACGTAAGAGGAAATTGCGCGCACAGCCTGGACTCAAAAAAGACTCAGCGACGGTCAGACTGACTTTTGGCGATGGTAGAGACAAGAAGAAATATTTGGAAGAAATGCCTAGTTGTTGTGTTTTCAGGTGTCAGAATCGTAGCAGTGATGGGGTTAAAATGTACAGAATTCCAGCAGGATTTCACCCATTCCAAAAAATCACCGACGTCTAGCCATCAAACGTGTAGACTGGGATGAAAGCACTATCAAAAATGCGCGGGTTTGCAGCGCCCACTTCATCACAGGTAAGATCAGGCTATTTATTAAATCTTTCTTTTTTATTCTTTCTAGTCTTCGTTTATTGATGTAGCAAAATACTTTGGTAACGTTTGTCCGATTAGCTGGGTCATAGTTACACAATGTAATGAATATTGTTAGCATGTTAACTTAGCTTTGCATGCAATTTTGTTTGTAGGAGATTACTTACCCTGCCGTACATGTGCAATTGGCTGTCAAAACGTAGCCTTCCAGCTAGGGGTCGACCGATAATCGGCCTGGCTGATATATCGGGCCGATATTCTGCATTTTTAGGGTTATCGGTATCGGCCATAATTTCCACCGATATGCCGATAACATAACATGCCTTTTTGCAGCCATTTCATTCCTAACGCGACGGTCACTGCATGTCCTTTCCTGCACTCGCCTCTCTGAGTTCAAGAACACGGTCCCGCCCACCACAACATCTGATTTGTTTGGCACAAGAGATATAGCCAATCAACACACGTAGCTAAACGCTGTGAACTGTTCCAAGGCGGCCGTATGGGCACTCGGGCAGAAGCGGCACAAGGGATACAGCCAATCAACACGCGTAGCTAAACGCTGTGAACTGTTTCAAGGCGGCCGTATGGGCACTCGGGCAGAAGCGGCACAAGGGATACAGCCAATCAACACGCGTAGCTAAACGCTGTGAACTGTTTCAAGGCGGCCGTATGGGCACTCGGGCAGAAGCGGCACAAGGGATACAGCCAATCAACACGCGTAGCTAAACGCTGTGAACTGTTTCAAGGCGGCCGTATGGGCACTCGGGCAGAAGCAGGTCCCACTTCAAGGTAAGGACGCGCTGCTTTTGCTGCAATAAGTCACAAACACACAAGTTGCAAAAGCACAACATCATTATATGTTTACATTCTTCATCTACTACTCGTTAAAATTGTCCATTTGCATCTGTGTAGCCAGGCAAACTTAGCTTACGGAAGGAAGCACTTGAATTAGCCTACAACCAACTAGTCTTGCTGAAACTACATGTAATACTTCCTTCACTACAATATAATCCTCCTAAATTGGGAATATTAGGCTTGGGCATTAAAAGCATTAGAATGTAGATGGTTACTTGTTAAGTTGTTACATAATAGGGGGTGATAGCCGACTTTGTTTGATTTTACTTTTTAAAAAATGCTGCAGGCAGCTCCCTACACTTGATTTGTTATTTAAAAACTACTTGAAGTTGGTAAGTCTTACTTAGTTCTTAGTGTAAAAGAATCCAGAGTGTATTTTCATTTATTTTCCACTGAAAATGGTGAGCTGTAATATAGTAGGGAGTGATTTTTTTATTGGTGAATATTTATTTCATTATTATTTTATTTCTCATTTTATTCTAACTAATGTTTGACTTTATTGTACAAATGCTGCTGGCATCTCCCTGCACAAAATTTCATGTTCAATTTTACAATTAAACATACATTTCATGGATATGAAGGTCTGCGTCAGTGTTTAATTTCATGTGAATTATAATGTTTACATTTATCGGTTGCACATATCGGTTATCGGCATCCCAATTCCATAATAATCGGTATCGGCCCTGAAAAAAACACATCGGTCGATCCCTACTTCCAGCTTGTTGTATACCACCCAGGCTTCATACATGGCAACCTTCTGACCTTGACGCTGACTTGGTAAGATTTTTGACTTCAGAGCACAGAAGTTTTCATCAATTTCAGTGTAAAACACGTTCTGTACATGCCCGCACATAACATAATCATATGCGTCTAAAGACTTGTAGGCACGAAGTTTTTCGTGGGTGTACACTGAAGTCTTGTCAATAAGGTACGAGTATATATCTGGCCATTGTATACCAGGGAACTTACTAACATCGTCCGTCCACTCTTTAATTAAATACGGATCCGGTAGGCGATGTCCACTTGTTAGAGTTAACTTATTTATGTAGCATTCTCGATCTTGTAACGACAATTGTTTGGCATAATCTGACAGCTCATAATGCCGGTCTATGGGCAGCGCCATTGTCTCTGGGTCCAGGCTGCGCGCACATCCTGGCAACGGTCGGTTTCTTTACAAACATGCGAAGGGGTCTATAAAGCATTTCAAGCTTTAAAGGACATGGGACATGAAACATAAATGCACGCTATATCAGTTTCTTTCCATTAAAAATATGAAATAATTGCATCAACAAATACAAAATTATCTATTAAATTGAGCAAAATCGTTATATTCGTGATTATATGGCATTTCTGCTCGAGCTCCGATATGCATATTTTACAACCGGAAGAGCCGCCGTCACGTGATCATACGTCACAAAAACTTTCGGGTACAGCACAAGCGGGTAGATGAATATGGAGAAGTGTGAATCGTGATGATGACGAATGCGACAAAATAGTTTTTGTGTCTTGGATGACCAGAAAATTGTTTCGTTTTTAGTGTTTAACATACATTGAACATCATGGTGTATTGCGACCTCCCAGTCAGTCAGACGCGCTGTCACTCCTGTTAGCAATGTAGCTAGGCTCAGCATGGCCAATGGTATTTTTTGGGGCTGTAGTTAGATGTGACCAAACTCTTGCGCGTTTTTCCTCTTTACATAGGTTTATATGACCAGTGATATGAAACAAAGTTCAGTTACACAAATTGAAACGTGGCGATTTTCTATGCTATGGAAAGTCCGCACTATAATGACAGGCGTACTAACACCTTCTGCGCGCTTCGACAGCGCATTGATACCTTCACTCGGAGTTGTACCATTATTTTTTAGACAGGGTGGACGGACCGGGGCATTCGCCCGCCTGGCCGTGCCCGACGAGGAGCGCTCTCGGCCGGCTTGGGAGGCAGACGGCAGCCCCTCCTGGAAGTGTGGTTTTACCATGGGCCCCATGCGGTAAGGATTAGTATTATAATTTTGGGTGTATCAATTATTATCATAATTCTGACTCGTTTCGCCATTTTGAATGTTTTCATCTCGGACTCTGGAAGCATTGTATCTCAATCAATCTTGAAAAATATCAGCAAAAAAAAACCTAGCTTGCAACAGACTTTAGCTAGATCTATGATGAACTTTCAATGTATGATACAAAAATAATACTTCTTTCAACAGATCATTAGCCTTTGAGCAGAATTGTTTTTAACTTACCAGGAAGTGTTATCGAGCCGACCGCTTTCAGTTTCATGGGGGTTGAATGAACTCTCACTCTCAGAATCATCTGACCCGTCAGAGTAAAGACAAAATCTATGTTCATGTGAATTTCCAGCTATCGGTTCGAATTGATAGGGTCTAACTTCACATCTCTGTGAAACATCGGGAATGTCACTGTCGATGGTGTCCATTTCTGTAACCTGTTTACATTAGATACCCAAGCGCTGGCTCCTTGAAAAGTTTTTGTGACGTCACGGGTCACGTGACCACCTAGCTCATTAACGAATCATTGTTTTACGCTGATGTATAAAAAAAGTTGAATAATGTGATGATTTTCACATTTTTGACGCCCTGCAGTGATTTAGATGGCATTTCTTATGTCCTTTATACGTAATTATACCCAGAAAAAAATCCAT
Source organism: Neoarius graeffei (assembly GCF_027579695.1). NCBI lineage: Eukaryota > Metazoa > Chordata > Actinopteri > Siluriformes > Ariidae > Neoarius > Neoarius graeffei. The sequence continues at coordinate 45,368,721 of NC_083594.1, forward strand.
GTCCCATGTCCTTTAAGTATGAGTAATTGCTTTCTTGATCACTCCTTTACTAAAAACACCGACAAAATGAAACGTACCACTGCTGCGGGCACCCCACCCCATTGGTGTCGTGCCCATGGTGGTCATGGCACCAAGGAACCGTGATGGGCGTCCCTTATTTTCATTTCTGAATGGTGGCAACCCTAATTGTAATGGTGACTTAAATCACCTTAAAGGAAACCTTTCACTCCGAAACACAAACAAATGTGTAATATTTATTACATTTCTGGTGCTAATTTGTTGGTTGGTGTTGCATTTTCCTTATTGATGTGAGAAGTTGGCACTTGTTTCTGTCGCTGATGTGACAGGGACTTTGTTATTGCTAGCACAGTTACAATGAAGCCTCATTAGCAATCGGGAACAGTGACCAGGTTTGGCTGTTAGCTCCTAAAAGCAAAAGAGCGAGAGCTTCTTTTTTCACTCCGTTTTTTTTCAGTGATGTTTAACGTCATATTAATGAGAGATTCAGCGTAGAACTCGTGAAGGGAGCAAGCGTTGGACTCGGAATTTAGCTAGTTAGCGAGCTAGGAGATGACACGCATGATGGTGCTGATGCTTTATTTATTTATTTATTTATTTATTTTCAGCACAAAAGCTTTGGAAGCTGATCTTTTTGAGCGGAGTGTACAGACGAGAAGGGGAGAGAGAGCTAAAGGACTTTAAAAAAAAATGAACTGAAGGCGTCTTCTAAGGATGTTCGTTTCAAGCAAACTTTTGGAAAAGAGTTAGCTAGTTGGCTAACAGACGCTTCAATCAATCTGACATTTTTGGTTACAGAAACGGAGTTATTAAGAGACTACAGTGTTTTTCTTGGTAACCTTTTCAAAAATCTAAGCGTGAAAAGCTTCAAAATGTATACTGTATTTGTGTACAAGCCGTGGTGTTGTAATACGTGCAGACTGTGGCTTGGCATCGTCACGCTGGAATAAACGGGGACATCAGTGTTGGATTTCAGCCTTGCCTCTTATTTACAAAGATTTCTCTGAGTCTTTTTGATGGCGAAATCCCTAAATTCCCCCACCATTTTTATCCCCCGCTGGCCAAAAGGCCTGGGGGGGGATTATGTTGTGGCGATGTCTGTCTGTCCCGGGAAGGGTCTGAAATCAGCTCCTCTCACAGTTTTTGGAGGAAGTTGACGAAACTTGACAGGATTCTTTGTTATATGTTGGTAATACGCATATTGCAATTTTGTTCAAGAGTTATGGCCTTGTAGCATTGAGTTGCCAGCGAGGGATATTGTGTTCTCCGAGCACTCCTGTTCACAAAGCAGTGAACCTTGCCACATCCTTGCTTGTGAATGAGCTGAGCCTTTTCCAATTACCAGTTAATCTGTTTGCCAGATTAACTGGTAAACAGTTAACGTTCCAGTCAGGTGTTATTGCGTATACCACAGCTTTCCCAGTCTTTTGTTGCCCATGTCCCAACTTTTTTGGAAAGTGTTACAGGCATCAAATTCAGAACGAATGTGCAGAATGTTTGCAAAAAAAAAAATACCAATAATCAGTTAGAACATATTAAATATCTTGTATTGTATTCAAATGAAGATCGGTCCAAAAGGATTTGCAACTCATTGCATTGTCCAACTTTTTTGGAATCAGATTTATTTATTTATTTATTTATACTTTTTTTGGGGGGGCGGCACGGTGGTGTAGTGGTTAGCGCTGTCGCCTCACAGCAAGAAGGTCCGGGTTCGAGCCCCGTGGCTGGCGAGGGCCTTTCTGTGTGGAGTTTGCATGTTCTCCCCGTGTCCGCGTGGGTTTCCTCCGGGTGCTCCGGTTTCCCCCACAGTCCAAAGACATGCAGGTTAGGTTAACTGGTGACTCTAAATTGAGCGTAGGTGTGAATGTGAGTGTGAATGGTTGTCTGTGTCTATGTGTCAGCCCTGTGATGACCTGGCGACTTGTCCAGGGTGTACCCCGCCTTTCACCCGTAGTCAGCTGGGATAGGCTCCAGCTTGCCTGCGACCCTGTAGAAGGATAAAGCGGCTAGAGATAATGAGATGAGATACTTTTTTTTGAAACAATTTGCTTTGTCATATTTTTACACACTTTCCATTTTATGTTTTGCATTTAGCAACTTTTTTTTTTCCCCCCTTCCTAGCAGTCCATGACCCAATCTTGGGTTGCAACCCACCAGTTGAGAGACAGTGGCTTAAGGCGTATCTTTTCATTTTAACTAACTTGTTCCTCTAGTTTTATGTCATTTTATATTCTAGTAGTCTTGGTCTGTCCATTTCTATTCCTGATTCTATTTTTGGTGGCTATCTTTCGAGCTGTCTGAGTGTCTGTCTGTCTGTCTGTCTGTCTGTCTGTCTGTCTATATATTTGTGTTTCTCTGTCTGTCTGTCTATTTCTATGTGTGTCTCTGTCTGTCTTGGTCTGTTTCTCTGTTTTCTATTGATCCTCCCCCAGTTTTATCTCGTATGCAATAAATATTTCATTTTAACCCTTTGATGCAAAACATATGCACACCCCTTCTAATGCACAACATGGGTCAAAAATGACCCGCATTCATTTTCCAGGTTATTTCATGCTGAGTTTTTCTTTGCTCTATCTTTTGAAATCAATTTATTTTATGATTGAATATTCCAAGTATTCTTTAAATATCTTGTTTTTAATTACCACAAATCATTAATTTAATTTTTTCTTTCCTACTTTATGAACAAAAATACTTTTTATATTACTACACATGGGTCATCCAAGTGCGATTTAAAATTAAATGTCTTAATACTATAATAATAATAATTTGTTTCAAGTAATTACTTTAGCAGTAAACGGGGCCAGTTATTTATTTATTAACTATGTCGTTAGCTAAGCCAACTACAATAAAATTAGCTAACTAAAGTAGAATATGTCAACAGCTCGGTAGCTAATAGTAATTACTTGTGACTTTCTGACAAGTAATCTACTCACTCTCAAGGGAACCTAAACATAATCAATTTTTTTCTAAGGTAACGTTAGAACAGGGCGGCACGGTGGTGTAGTGGTTAGCACTGTCGCCTCACAGCAAGAAGGTCCTGGGTTCGAGCCCCGTGGCCGGCGAGGGCCTTTCTGTGTGGAGTTTGCATGTTCTCCCCGTGTCCGCGTGGGTTTCCTCCGGGTGCTCCGGTTTCCCCCACAGTCCAAAGACATGCAGGTTAGGTTAACTGGTGACTCTAAATTGACCGTAGGTGTGAATGTGAGTGTGAATGGTTGTCTGTGTCTATGTGTCAGCCCTGTGATGACCTGGCGACTTGTCCAGGGTGTACCCCGCCTTTCGCCCGTAGTCAGCTGGGATAGGCTCCAGCTTGCCTGAGACCCTGTAGAACAGGATAAAGCGGCTAGAGATAATGAGATGAGATGAGAACGTTAGAACAATTGAAAAACATTACTTGCATGTATTAAATGGGCAAAGGGCGCTGTGCTGAGCTGAGCTGTGAAATGTCTGACACAAGCACAATTCACAATTCCCACCAAACGCTGTAGTAAATGCATGCGGGTCGGTTCTGACCCATGTGTGTAAACTTGATGTAGAATTACAAAAGCTGTGCTTGTTCATAACTTAAGAAAGGAAAAATAAAAATGATGATTTGTGCTAAACAAAAACAAGATATTGACTGCATATTTGGAAAAGTAAATGACAAAATGAATTTATTTCAAAAGTCTATCATAGAAACACTCAGCCATACATGAAATAACCTGGAAAATGAATGCAGGTCGTTTTTGACCCATGTTGTGCATTAGAAGGGTAGTGATACAAAAAGGGTTTTTATTCAAAAAGTAAGAAAGGAAAAAATAAAATAAGGATGTATGATGATCAAAAACAAGTTAATTGAGGAATACCTTGAATACTGAATGATGGAATTAATTTATTGCAAAGATATAGAAGATAAAAACTCAGCCGGGTCACTTTTGACCCATGTTTTGCATCAAAGGGTTAATCTAAAATTTGTCTCTCTCTTGTTTCTGCTGCTACGGTTCCCTGCTTTACCCAATTTATGACTGTTTAATCTTAATTTATCTTAATAGATCTTTAATTTTATCTTTGCTTGTTATTTTAGAATTTTCTTATTCTTAGTTCGGTTTAATTTTCGTTTTCTCTATTTTCTCCATCCTCCCTTTGTTCTTTTTAAAGCTAGACTGCCTTTCAGATTTTTCAAGTGTAGGTCATAAGAATTTCCCCGACACCCAAGTATTTTTGTTTAGTGGACTGAAAGCTACTGAATTCGAATCACAGACTTCCAATTTTATTAGGTTTAAAAAAAAATGGAATAACTAATGAATTTAGGGCCACATGGCCCTAAATTCTCCACTATTTTTTTCTGTTTCACCGTGACCCAGTTCAAGATACTACGTCATGCATCATGTGGTGAGCTTTCCCTGTTCATGCAAGGCATTGTGGGATACAAATTTGAAACGGGAGAGAAACATGGAGGACGTGAGGTGTGCAAATGAAACATGAAAGACTGACTACAGTAACGGAAAGTGAGAAGAAAAGACGTTATGTTGCGAAGGAAAGGAAACGCAGGACCATACTAATAAATATCGGCGCTCAGCGAGCACCTCCGTGTGATCAGCTGTTCGTTTAGTGACAGAATGATGTAACTGTCAGTGCACGGTCAAAGGTACGCATATGCACACACACGGACTTCCTCTGTCTGCTTGACTGCGCGAAGTGAGCGATTTCATGCACATTATTTGCTCGGGAATCACCTCAAATTAAATAACATCCTAACCACGGAATGGCCTGATATATTTTGTGAGATATTACAGAAATATACATATCACAACGAGCAAATTTCAGAGGGTACTAAATTTCACCGATTTTATGAAATCGAAAGGCTGTCTCGCTTTAATGTAAAGAAGCTAATATGTTTGTTATTGTTCTTGTACTACTACTGCTACCATTTAAATAATAATGATAAAAGGAGTAGCAGTTTAAAAAGTACACCTGGTACATGACTTTGGATTTATGGATGGAAAAGGCAGGGAAACACTTGTAGTCGGGTCCAAACGCCCACTAAATCTTCATTTAGTTCAATATTTATTATTCAAGAATTATTTAAGCAAGGATAATTCATTTTAGTCTGCTTGAGCACTCACGGTTTGAAACTGATGCATTTGAAACTGAATATTTAACTCCACCACTTTATTATATGAAACTAAGGCAAATCCATTTTGAGGCGTGAACACAAACCCAGGGTAGTAAGTGAAGCCCCGGAGGTGTGGGTTACTGACGTGGAGGAAAAGGGAAAAGTGCAGATATTAAGAGTGAGCGGCTAGTCCTTGGGCTCTGTCTCGAGCAAGTGACGAACAAATTTGCCATTGCTTCAGGGTTTAATAATAACACGCTTAGCAAAAGTCAAAGACACTCAGCATGTTGAATCCACTTCCTCAGCTCCTCAACGGGTGAGAGGACAAGTGTGGGAACTTTTCTGGACCACACTGGTGGGATCTTGGGGTGATGAAATGAGCAAACTTCATTATTTATGGAAAAAAAACAAAACAAAAACTCACTCTGGTGGTCAGGAATCAAAGTAAGTTTGAATCATTCTTGTGAAAACTGCATCAAGGATGAATGATGAAACGAAACCCTTCCATGTCCGTCCATGTTTTTGAATGCAGAAAAGACCTGAACATACACAAGCAGCCTGTGTTTTCTGTACGAGACGGTTGGTGCAATGTGTGTATGAGGGTACTCCAAAAAGTTATCGGCCTCACCCAGAAAACATCACAGGAGGAAGATTGTTCTTGCATTAATTTTCAACATGGTCTCCTTTAGCTTCAATGCACTCGGTCCACTGATGTTCAGGCTTCACTATCTCTTCGCAGAAGGTGGTCTCGTCTTGAGCCTCCAGATGCTGCTCAACAGCATGGGTGACTTCATCACTCTGAAAGTGGCGACCATGCAAATGGGATTTCAGTTTGGGGAAACGCATAGAGGTCAGACGGTGCCAGGTCGGGTGAGTAAGGTGCCTGGGGCAACAGTTCAAAGCCGCATTTGGCTGCTTCTGCCCCTGCCACTTGTGCTGTGTGGACGGGCACATTGTCCTGGAGCAACATCACGCCAGCTCGAAGTGTTCCTTTCCTTTTCTTTGATTGCTTCTTTCATTTAAATTTTTGTGGACAGTGATTTAAGGCTTTATAGTAGTGTTTCTCAACCACTGGGCCTGGGCCAAGAAGCGGCATCTAGTGGGCTGCGAATCCCCCCCCCCAGTTTGAAGCCAAATAATATACAAATATTTGAGGGTCCCAAATCCCTGGTTCACCTGGTTTACTGAACACTTCAAGTGGAATAAATACATTTGTGGGTAAATTAAGAAGAACAAGCCTTTATTCCTCGTCACATTTAACCCATGTGCGCGCGCACAGAGAGAGAGAGAGAGAGAGAGCACATGCAGTGGGCCGAATAAATACATACATTTGTGGGTAAATTATATGGGTCTGTGATGCCTGCTGGAAGAGAAGAGCAGGGAGAATTGAGAATCGAGCAGCTGTCGTTTGTTCACACCTGATACTAAAACTTGTAGTGTCCGAGCAACCATCTCAAAGACGCAGACAAAAAGCCCAGAAATTCTTCCTTATCCACGATTTATTAGATTAGATTCACTTTATTCATCCCACATTGGGGAAATACACATGTTACAGTAGCAAGATGATGTCAAACAGATAACAAATAAAACTGAAATAAAAATTAGACAAACGAAGGATTAAATACAGAGGGCTATTTGCATTATCTCCCGTGAAAAAGTATAGAAAAATTGCCTTATTGAGAGGCTCGGAAAAATTGCACATTACAGGTAGACTGTGTGTGTGTGTGTGTGTGTGTGTGTGTGTGTGTGTGTGTATGTATGTATGTGTGTATATATATATATAAAATATTAGTGCTGTCAAAAATGTCGCGTTATCGCGTTGACTCAATTTTAACGGCGATAATTTTTTTTATCGCGAGATTAACGCTCTGTGACATGATGTAGGTTTTTCATAAGCTTTTGAAACTGCCAAGAACTTGGAACAGAACAGAGACTTTGCTTAGAAAAACAATAGCAGCTAGACTGTAATGCCACGCCCCGCACAGCCAGAGTCCTCTGCCCTCCCCCCAAAGAACCAGCGTGGGCAGCTCGCGCTGCCGCGCCTCGGGACGAAGAGCCACGGTGCTCGGCTTAGGTTTCGTTTTCCCATCGGCGGCTCCAGCCCGACTTTGCAGTGGCTGTGACAAGACGTGTTATACGGAGCCGTAGTAACTCGTCCCCTCACTTTTAATTACCCGAGCGCACGCCTTAACGCAAAGCGTGCGCACGGGTTATAACTCGTGCGCGCGCATTAATATCTCGTGCACACGCCTTATAAGTCGTTCCCACGCTTTATTTTTTTATTCACCATGTCCCCTCTACGGCTCTGTAGTGTTATGCTCTGCAATAAAAAAAAAACACATTGGTACAAAGCAAGCCCATTCACTTTTTTATGCTGATAAGAGAATTACAATGGTTTTTCATGTGACAAAAATGTGCGATTAAATTGCGATTAATCGCGAGTTAACTATGACAGTCGCGACATTAATCGCAATTAAATATTTTAATTGCTTGACATATATATATATATATATATATATATATATATATATATATATATATATATATATATATATATACACACACACAAATAATATTTTTATATATACCGGTAAATATAAGTATGCATAAAAATAGTTTAAGGCCTATATTATTGCACATAATTGCATCGATGAGAGATGGTAGAGGTAGTAGTGGTGAAGTAGTGCAAATATAACGACAAACAGGTTATTGGTGGTACGTTACAAGTTGTAACGTTGTCGTGTCCTGATCCCAAGATCTTTAACCCAGCCACATTATAAAAAGTTGTTCGCCTCCATACTCTTCCAGGTTTTCATCTGTGTGTCCATATAGAACCACGTCTGCAGCGGCAGGTAGTTTGAGATGTCTGGGAACTCCAACGGATGGATAATTTTCCAGCTCCTAATGAATGACTTTATTGAAGCATAAGTTGATCAGCAGAGCTGGTGGGGTTGTGCATGTACAGATACAAATAATTACCAATCCAAAAGACTAAAAATATACACAATCTGTTAATTATCTTCACATTAAGTTAATAGTATGCATAACTATTGTCTTTGTATTTAGTTACAACCACAACAGGATCAAAATTTATTCTGCTTATGTCAAATTTAGCAAGTACGTTTTTCTTTCATAGGAAAAATCCTTCTTTGTTAGCGTTTTAATAACTTGCTTGTTTGCTGTACACAAACATGGCAATAAGTTCTTGTGTTAATGGACCAGACTCCACTTTTGGATCATTAATCCCTTTTGACCGAGAATGCCCTGCATGCACGCATTTCTGTTCTAATAATCTATTGTAAAGTGTATTCCTAGGATGCAGCATCACTCTTTGTTACATCCTATGAATACACTTTTTACAATAGATTATTAGATTCTAATAGAATAGATGAGCCAAAATAATTGGGGGGTCTTTTTTTTTTTTTAATGGGCCCCGACTCGTTACAAGTACGAATAGGTGGGCCTTGAAGTAGAAAACGTTGCGAACCCTTACTTGATATTATACAGTTATGCCCGTAATGGAAGTTGCGCCCCTTGTTTCTGGGTGAGGCTGAGGATTTTTTTGAAGTACCTTCGTGTAGTTCAGAGAAATATTTCCTGAAATGTGTATCGGAAATTGGGAAGAATGGGGTTTTTAGTATTGTACAATATTTGTATCTATTCTTCTATATCGTATGTATACGCTTCTAACTCGTCTGCTGAAGAATAGAATAGCAGACCTAGTATTAAAGTTAACGCTTCTGTTAACGCTGTGTTTATCAGTGGTACTCAACTCTGACAGCCTGGTTACAGCATGACACTGTATATAGAGCACTTGTAATTAAAACTGTCACCCTGTGTGCTATTACACTTGCATAAGAGATGGTAATTGACATTTTATTGCCATTTCAGCTTGGGGTCTATTTTCGTTAACCCGCACAGCAGTACCTGAGATATAAATATAGGGCATTGAAATTTAGGCACATTATTCAAACATGTACAAATAATATTCTGGCAATGTCAAGTCAAAGTCCCTCTCACGCCAGAATCTGGTCTTCCCAGGCAGTCTCCTGTCCCAGGAGAGGTGCATGGGTGTGGCGTCGATCTCCGTTTCCATAGCCCTCAGCTTCACGCCTATACAAGCTAGCGTTACAGTGGGGGGGCTGGTCCTCTGGTAACCATGAGAGTTTGACTTCCCCACTCGCATCTGTCTGGCAAGGCACGCTGCAGTACGGCAGTAGGTACCATTTTTATGATGGTCTTTGGTACGACCTGACCAAAGAACTTGGTAGAACTTGCGATCTCCTGGTCGAGAAGCGGACACGCTAACCACTAGGCCAACTCGCGGTCTTCTGGCAATGTATTGACTTTTTTTTTTTAATTCAGAACTTTCCACTGACAGTACATTAGCAGAGACTCAGATTGTTTTGCAGGTCAAGGGGCCCACAGGGCCCCTCCTGGGGAAAAAAACAGGGGCCCATTTCTACAATGGGGGGCCCAGTGATTTTATCCTTCAGTTGAAGTGAACCTAGTGAGCGAAGCGAGCCCAATGAACAGCTGGGGCAGCCCAGGGGCTGTTTTTTTTCTTCTCAATTGTGGGTTTTTTTTGGTATTAGAAGCCATATGAAGCAATGTAGATGACAAAAATCAATGCTTCAACCAAATATATTGAGATATTGTTTAATCAGTGGCAATATTTTGGAATTCAACCACAGGCCACTATACATCACATCTATATTATCTCCTCCTTGTACAACCCCGATTCCAAAAAAGTTGGGACAAAGTACAAATTGTAAATAAAAACGGAATGCAATGATGTGGAAGTTTCAAAATTCCATATTTTATTCAGAATAGAACATAGATGACATATCAAATGTTTAAACTGAGAAAATGTATCATTTAAAGAGAAAAATTAGGTGATTTTTAAATTTCATGACAACAACACATCTCAAAAAAGTTGGGACAAGGCCATGTTTCCCACTGTGAGACATCCCCTTTTCTCTTTACAACAGTCTGTAAACGTCTGGGGACTGAGGAGACAAGTTGCTCAAGTTTAGGGATAGGAATGTTAACCCATTCTTGTCTAATGTAGGATTCTAGTTGCTCAACTGTCTTAGGTCTTTTTTGTCGTATCTTCCGTTTTATGATGCGCCAAATGTTTTCTATGGGTGAAAGATCCGGACTGCAGGCTGGCCAGTTCAGTACCCGGACCCTTCTTCTACGCAGCCATGATGCTGTAATCGATGCAGTATGTGGTTTGGCATTGTCATGTTGGAAAATGCAAGGTCTTCCCTGAAAGAGACATCGTCTGGATGGGAGCATATGTTGCTCTAGAACATAAGTGGCCAACCCGCGGCTCGCGAGCCGCATGCGGCTCTTTGCCTGGTGTCATGCGGCTCTCACCTTCACGTCCAAGTTGGTGTTCGTTTGTGGTTTTATGTGCGTTTTCGCTTCACTGCAGTTAATTACGGTTATTTTATTAAAGGTGCTTCGCTTGGTTTCATTACGGTATTTTCACATCATGACAAATGCGCAGGTGCGTTTGGGCACGCAAGCCTGAGTAGTGGGTGAGTGCTCATTCAGTTTTGATGCCTTGAGTGAGAGTAGAGTATACTGTAAGTGTAAATAGTCATGAGAACACAGAACACATTGAATGAGAAGGTGTGTCCAAACTTTTGGCATGTAGTGTATATACATTATGTATTTGTTCATTTGTTTTCCAGTTATCAATTTGTGTGAGTGTGTGTGTGTGTTTTCTTTCAAAAATTTGAGCATTGTATTATATTTTATCTATATTTGCACTTGCACTGATCACTGTTCCCAGTGCCTATGGAGCTTGTACTGTTTGAGGAAATTAAATTAGCACTTTGTAATTTCCATTTTCCGACTGACTGTATTTATTTGAATACTTATTTATTTGAATGCAGGTCTTGTGCAGGTCATGCAATTGAGAATTCAAGCTGAATCAAAATGGCTTTTGCATTTTCGATGTTAAACAGGTAACTCCAAAATGCACTAGAATACAGGAAATTGCATCTAAGAAATCCAAAATTTTTCAGGGGAGGCCCCCCGGAACCCCCCCAATGGGGGGAATCCCCAAATATAAACAATGTCTGCCTTTGTGCCCCACCTACAATTTTCTTCACCAGTCGCCACTGTTGAAAATGACTGGCCTGTGGTCTTGGTACTGCAGTAAATGTATCATTATCATGTTGGTGTGGGGCATTGGTTAAGTTGGAGTGCGACATCAATGTGTGTGTGTGTGTGTCCGCGCGCGCAGAAGGAAGGGTAATATTTGTGTGCCCATGTTCATGTGCCGATGTGGCTCTTTGCCGTAACACAGTAAGAATTGTGGCTCTTGGGCTCCGACTGGTTGGCCACCCCTGCTCTAGAACCTGGATATACCTTTCAGCATTGATGGTGTCTTTCCAGATGTGTAAGCTGCCCATGCCACACGCACTAATGCAACCCCATACCATCAGAGATGCAGGCTTCTGAACTGAGCGCTGATAACAACTCGGGTCGTCCTTCTCCTCTTTAGTCCGAATGACACGGCGTCCCTGATTTCCATAAAGAACTTCAAATTTTGATTCGTCTGACCACAGAACAGTTTTCCACTTTGCCACAGTCCATTTTAAATGAGCCTTGGCCCAGAGAAGACGTCTGCGCTTCTGGATCATGTTTAGATACGGCTTCTTCTTTGAACTATAGAGTTTTAGCTGGCAACGGCGGACGGCACGGTGAATTGTGTTCACAGATAATGTTCTCTGGAAATATTCCTGAGCCCATTTTGTGATTTCCAATACAGAAGCATGCCTGTATGTGATGCAGTGCCGTCTAAGGGCCCGAAGGTCACGGGCACCCGGTATGGTTTTCCGGCCTTGACCCTTACGCACAGAGATTCTTCCAGATTCTCTGAATCTTTTGATGATATTATGCACTGTAGATGATGATATGTTCAAACTCTTTGCAATTTTACACTGTCGAACTCCTTTCTGATATTGCTCCACTATTTGTCAGTGCAGAATTAGGGGGATTGGTGATCCTCTTCCCATCTTTACTTCTGAGAGCCGCTGCCACTCCAAGATGCTCTTTTTATACCCAGTCATGTTAATGACCTATTGCCAATTGACCTAATGAGTTGCAATTTGGTCCTCCAGCTGTTCCTCTTTTGTACCTTTAACTTTTCCAGCCTCTTATTGCCCCGTCCCAACTTTTTTGAGATGTGTTGCTGTCATGAAATTTCAAATGAGCCAATATTTAGCATGAAATTTCAAAATGTCTCACTTTCGACATTTGATATGTTGTCTATGTTCTATTGTGAATACAATATCAGTTTTTGAGATTTGTAAATTATTGCATTCTGTTTTTATTTACAATTTGTACTTTGTCCCAACTATTTTGGAATCGGGGTTGTAAATTATAGCACAAGAATGGGTTTGTTGTTGTTGTAGTAGTAGTAGTCGTCACCAGTGGTAGTGGTAGTAGTAGTGGTTGCTGTTGTAGTAGTTGATGTTGCAGTAGTAGTTGTTGTAAATCTAGTATGACTAATTACCTTGGGTATCAGGGGTATCAGTTTTTTCAGGTGAATGTACTCTCTTTCTGCCGAAGAATGACAAAATAGATGTATTTTTTTCTTTTTTTTCTTATCCATGTTTTCTTGTCTCTTTCGAATATTCGTACATAGACCATAAGACACCACCTAGCAAAAGACTTGGATCAGGTTTTACTCGCTTGGGACGCTACAAACGGGGCGGCGTAAATACATGAACGGGTCCGACATGTATTCAATATGGCGGCGGTCAAAACAAATTCATCCGATGCTGAAATCTGTTGAATATCCAGATAATTATGTTGGAAGTTGCATATTTGTGCAAGATTTTCGATATGGAGACCATGAAGTCAAGTAATACGCCAGTGTAGGAAATTCATGGAAAATATCAGCCAGACCACAGGACAGGCAACTCTGAAAAGTTGCCTGCCCTGCTCAAAAGTTGCCTGCCCCAATTTCAACTATAATCCGCCGTAATATCGCATAATTTTCGAAAAATTGTAAAAGAGGCAATGCATGTAATGTTGTATCATGCATGTAATTTCATATATTCAATTTAGTTTTATGATTTATTACTGGTGTTTATGTATATAAATGTATATGTTTGATTGAGTTCCTATCGAACAAAAAATAATGTGGTGTTAGCGCTGCTATCTTTGTACCCTATCCTGCACGCTATGTACCCAGCTCTACACACCTTACAGTAGATAGTTTGTTTGTTGTCATCAGATACCAGCCAGTCAAACTCTTGCTTCCAGCTGTCCACAACAGTTCTCCTTCTCTTATCTTTATCATGTTTTTGTTGTGCTTTCTTTCTGTCTTCAGTTTTTTGTTTTTGAGAGGTCTTTGGTTCAGCTGGTTTTATCCCAAGATGGTCATACAACATTTTCAGATATTTGGAACAATCAACAATCAATTTTATGTGATATTTTGACAAAACTCATGTGGTAGGACGCTGGTTTTCAAAGTCACAGACATAGATGTGACTTGGGGAGACTTGGGGTGCATTTCACTGAGCTGTGTGTATCGAGCTCTCTGATTGGCTGAGCCTCCGAAGCAACAGCCAATCAGAGCGCTCGTTTCATTTCTACGCGAAAACAATATGGCCACGCCCGCGTCGGTAAACAAACCAACAGAATCTAGTGAAAATGTCTTGAAAAGTCCTTCAATACGATGAAATATTGAAAGAACGATGAAACCCCCCCGTGGGCTGGCAACTTTATAAATTCATTCTGCCCTTGCTGCAAACTGACCGCGACGGGCGGTGGGGCGGGCACCCATTTTCTACACTGAATACGCCACGAAACGTTCCAAATAGGGTATAAAATGCTCGCGTCCATATTGGCCCCTGCCCCTCTCGACAATGCGTTCATTATTCGAAATAGTGCGTCTTACACTACGTTCAGACTGCAACCTGAAACAACCCATATCCGATTTGTTGTGAAATCCGATTTTTTTGTTACGCTGTTCACATTACCAATTATATGAGACTTGTATGCGATCTCCAATATGAACGGAAAACGACCCAAAAGTGTCCCGCATGCGCAAATTGATACGAAATAAGCACATCTACGTAATACGTAAACAAAAAAAAAGCGCACTCTTCAAGTTTGCAAGTAAAGCATGGAGATGAGGCGAGACCTGGCGATGTGGTTTTTGTGGCGGCGGCGGAACTCGCACAATAATCTGATTAATGTGGGCAGCAGACTAATGAGACCGAAGGTGTCAAATTACTGGAAATTTCCAGAACAATCTTATAATCTTGTAATACAGGATGGTTTAAGTTATAAATCAGTTATAGAAATTTTTATTTAATCAGGCTAACAGATCAACATCCAGGTCCCTACCAAATCCACCATTAGCTTGATCAATTCTATAAAAGTCTATTTAAATTCTGAAAACTGTACAAATGTTGTTGTTTTCCACCAAAGAGGCGGGATTAGCCAACGCAGAATAGTGACGTTTGTCTCTTGTTGATGACGTGTAGGTCGCATGAATGCGACCTGTCCGGTCAGACTGCAGTCGCATGTGAAAATAACGGATATGCATCGGAATTAGGACCACATATCCAAGCGGCCTCGGTCGCATGTGGAAAAAATCGGATCTGTGTCGTTCAGGTTGTCAATAACAAATCGGATACAGGTCGCATATGGGCAAAAAAATCGGATATGGGTCGTTTCAGGTTGCAGTCTGAACGTAGTGTTAGATTGCTGGCGCGCCCGCGTCTGAGTCTCTGCATTAGGTCAAAGTTGAAATTTATTTCTAGGCCTACTTGTTTGTGAGGTATTGCGGTTTGGATGAAGTCCGAGTGATGACTCAAACAAGCTAATAACTAACTTAAAAAAAGATGGATAATAAATATAATCAAGTTGATGATGGTTCGTTATAAGACCTATAAATGCATTTTCATGGCATTTCTGAAGCCACGAACATAAATCGACAAAAAAAAAAAATCTGTGCTCTGTGTGAGAATCATATAGGCTCCAGGCCCTATTTTGCAATATCTTAAAACAATGGCGTTGCTGTTGAATGAAACGATGTAAGCTGTTCAGCCCCATTAACCAAACTGAACTACAGCTTAATGTGCTGTTCAATAGAAAATGCATTCATCCAAATAGCTGGAGTGGGTTACAACTCTGCCCATAAACACTAAACGGCTTATAATCCCATCATGGCAAAGTGCTGCAAGTCCCTTGTTTTGGCAATTACACAGTGTTTTAGTTTCATAAATGATGAGGTAGAGACTACCAAATTTAAGTAGCAGTGCCAGAAAATGTAATGTAAGAAATGTGATCATAAACTGTCGTACTGACTTTATGCGTGCTTATTATTGATTGTGTATGTGTGTGCGCGCGCGCGCGCCTAGGGTGTAATTTTGGGTAGGGACGCTAGGGACATGTCCCTACCAATATTCAGGCGCTACTGTGTAATCATGATCAATAAAACCGATGTCCTAACCTGAGCAATGATTTATGTGGCACGCAAAGGGTTAAATGTATGACACTGCTAATAATCCCCCCCTCTAACATAGATATTCTCTGATTAGCTACCTGTTTCTCGCTAACTTGCATGGTTGGCTATCCCAGCTGTCACTCCATCTGCTGTAAAAGCAGCACACTTCCCACAGCAGCCGTGACTACCCGCCCATCAACCCCCCGTATCTCACACGTACACACCTGACCTACCCCACGCACCCCCCACTCTCCGTCAGCCTACAAATTGAGCTGGACTTCGATGTCCATGCATGCTTGCCCTACGACTCGCATGCTGACTTGAGTATCATGGATGACGGCCCCCCTCCGAAGAAACGAGACATTCGTTCATTCTTCTTCAAAGTCAAGAATGTAAGTGCAGGGTTTCCGTCGAGCTTTAAAAACTCAACAAAATCCTTTTGATGTATGGAAACCCTTCATAAAAGTATTGCTGCGGCTCCTTAGGCAGGTTTAGCAATGTGACAGGACGCATCAGAGCTAGGCTACTGCATAGCTGCAGAGAAAAGGAATGCTGGAGCAATGTAACTTGGTGTTAGATAATATCCTCGATGAATAAATGAATGTTAAATTTATAGACCTAATGGTTTTACAGAATGTAATTAGTCAGATGTACAACCCCAATTCCAAAAAAGTTGGGACAAAGTACAAATTGTAAATAAAAACGGAATGCAATGAAGTGGAAGTTTCAAAATTCCATATTTTATTCAGAATAGAACATAGATGACATATCAAATTTTTAAACTGAGAAAATGTATCATTTAAAGAGAAAAATTAGGTGATTTTAAATTTCATGACAACAACACATCTCAAAAAAGTTGGGACAAGGCCATGTTTACCACTGTGAGACATCCCCTTTTCTCTTTACAACAGTCTGTAAACGTCTGGGGACTGAGGAGACAAGTTGCTCAAGTTTAGGGATAGGAATGTTAACCCATTATTGTCTAATGTAGGATTCTAGTTGCTCGACTGTCTTAGGTCTTTTTTGTCGTATCTTCCGTTTTATGATGCGCCAAATGTTTTCTATGGGTGAAAGATCTGGACTGCAGGCTGGCCAGTTCAGTACCCGGACCCTTCTTCTACGCAGCCATGATGCTGTAATTGATGCAGTATGTGGTTTGGCATTGTCATGTTGGAAAATGCAAGGTCTTCCCTGAAAGAGACGTCGTCTGGATGGGAGCATATGTTGCTCTAGAACCTGGATATACCTTTCAGCATTGATGGTGTCTTTCCAGATGTGTAAGCTGCCCATGCCACACGCACTAATGCAACCCCATACCATCAGAGATGCAAGCTTCTGAACTGAGCGCTGATAACAACTTGGGTCGTCCTTCTCCTCTTTAGTCCGAATGACAAGGCGTCCCTGATTTCCATGAAGAACTTCAAATTTTGATTCGTCTGACCACAGAACAGTTTTCCACTTTGCCACAGTCCATTTTAAATGAGCCTTGGCCCAGAGAAGACGTCTGCGCTTCTGGATCATGTTTAGATACGGCTTCTTCTTTGAACTATAGAGTTTTAGCTGGCAACGGTGGATGGCACGGTGAATTGTGTTCACAGATAATGTTCTCTGGAAATATTCCTGAGCCCATTTTGTGATTTCCAATACAGAAGCATGCCTGTATGTGATGCGGTGCCGTCTAAGGGCCCGAAGATCACGGGCACCCAGTATGGTTTTCCGGCCTTGACCCTTACGCACAGAGATTCTTCCAGATTCTCTGAATCTTTTGATGATCTTATGCACTGTAGATGATGATATGTTCAAACTCTTTGCAATTTTACACTGTCGTACTCCTTTCTGATATTGCTCCACTATTTGTCGGCGCAGAATTAGGGGGATTGGTGATCCTCTTCCCATCTTTACTTCTGAGAGCTGCTGTCACTCCAAGATGCTCTTTTTATACCCAGTCATGTTAATGACCTATTGCCAATTGACCTAATGAGTTGCAATTTGGTCCTCCAGCTGTTCCTTTTTTGCACCTTTAACCTTTCCAGCCTCTTATTGTCCCTGTCCCAACTTTTTTGAGATGTGTTGCTGTCATGAAATTTCAAATGAGCCAATATTTGGCATGAAATTTCAAAATGTCTCACTTTCAACATTTGATATGTTGTCTATGTTCTATTGTGAATACAATATCAGTTTCTGAGATTTGTAAATTATTGCTTTCCATTTTTATTTACAATTTGTACTTTGTCCCAACTTTTTTGGAATCGGGGTTGTAGGCTACTGCATGGCCATGCAGATGTGCGACTTGCATTTCAGAATCAACAGCGTGACAGCCGCTGAGTCTGCTGCGTTCACCGTTTTACAGAGACCTCTTTCTACTACTACTAGGCTAGGCTAGATACAACAAATCCATGGTCCTTTACTGCCACCTACAGACGAATATTAAAGCTCTGCCTTGGATCACTTTTGTGTCCCCACCAATGTCAAAATCAAAGTTACTCCCTTGGTGTGTTCTGTGGTTGGTAGAAGAGAGCAACTGGACTTGCTTGAAAAGTCTTGAAGACGTTTCGCCTCTCATCCGAAAGGCTTCCTCAGTTCTGTCTGTCTAATAGGGAGTATCAAGCATTTATCCTCTCATGGATCATCATAGAATCCGAATCCGAATGCTGATGGCTGCATTGTAGGTGGCTGATAGATGTCATAGACACCCACCTCTGTTCAGTGATGGTCGTTCCAAGTCTTCAAGACTTTTTCAAGCAAGTCCAGTTGCTCTCTTCTACCAACCACAGATTACTATGTATCTGGATGACTGAGTATCTTCACAGATATGTTTCTACGCACTTTGGGATGAGTTCCCTTCGACTGGTGCGGGAGTATGAGAGGACTTCCAGAAAACTGGCAGACATCTTGGCCAGAGAGGATCGTTCATTTTTGTCAACCTGGAACGACCATCACTGAACAGCCACCTACAATGCAGCCATCAGCATTCTGATTCGGATTCTATGATGATCCATGAGAGGATAAATACTTGATACTCCCTATTAGACAGACAGAACTGAGGATGCCTTTCGGACGAGAGGCGAAACGTCTTCAAGACTTTTCAAGCAAGTCCAGTTGCTCTCTTCTACCAACCACAGATTACTATGTACTTGGATGACTGAGTATCTTCACAGATATGTCCCTTGGTGTGTGCGCGCCCGTCTATAGAGACGAGTCAGAGCTGTTGTTGGACTGGAGTCCTCCAACCCTGGCTCGACTTTGTATTAGCTTTGTTGGCGGATTGGCAGACATGTTACTTGTACTAGCTGCAAACACTCACCAAAGGCACAAGCTTGAGTTTCCGATGCCATTTCTTCTTTACTGAGAGATTGTGTATGACCGGATCGGATAAAACCATGATTAGAAGTTTGAAGCCGTCATTCGGATGTGTCTTTTTACAATGTTGTACCTAATTTGCATCTAGTTGAGAAAATACCATTTCAAATGTTTTTTCATCATGATTTTTTTTAAATCAGTCTGTTCATTCACTACGACTGTTTGTGTGGTGTTTTTTTTTTTCTTTCCCTCCAATCGCAAGTTTTCAGATGCCAGGTATTTGTGTAGCTGCTAACCAAAGGCGTATCCAAGTGCTCAGCAACATACAAAAGCTCAGTAGTTTGCCTGCATGTGGCAGCATGTAAGTGGCATCAGTGTGTATGCTCATTCAAGCGTGTGTGTTTTGTGTTCTCTCCCGGGTGGAAGGAAAAGATGAGAGAGAGGGAGAGAAAGAAAGATGGGATGAGGGATAGAAGAAAAACTCTTGCCTGAGCTTTGGCAATCAATATGGAGTGTTAAGAGTGAGAAATGGAAAAGGGAGCGAGCAAACTAGGGATTTTTTTTTTCCTTTTCTGTGTACACTCGGTGCTCGCCACTTATTCTGTCTCTATTGACAGCCAGTTGCTCTCTACCTGCTGAAGGATTAATAGTTGATGTGATGAAGCTTTTCAGAGTCATGTTGAATAAGGTAAGCAAGATTCTACTCCCTGCGGAGCATAGACCATCAACGATCCTTTTCCACCACACACGATCCTGAGCCCCGTCTCCCTGCATCTGTCTAACGTAATCCTTTCTCCCTTGGTTCTTTCTCCAAATCTCTCCTCCAGCTGTTTCGCCGCCGTCCCCGCTTCCTCTTTCCGTGAGGGTTCCAGGCCAATGCCGGTCACGTGATATTCCTCGCTGGCTTAGGCACGGTGTGGCCGATCCACTCCCATTTCCTCCTTCTTATCTGAAATGTAACAGGTTCTTCCCCTGCTCGCTTCCATAATCCCTCATTTGTAACCTTATCCTGCCAACATATTCGCAATATTCTCCTCAGACAGCTGTTGATTTAAACGTCTGGATTTTCTTACTGGTCGTCTTGGTTGTCCTCCACATCTCTGCCCTGTACAACAACACAGCAGACTTCACATTAGACTTGAAAATCCAGAGGTTTTTATTTTTAAATTTTTTTCAAGCTGGGCGGCACAGTGGTGTAGTGGTTAGCGCTGTCGCCTCACAGCAAGAAGGTCCGGGTTCGAGCCCCGTGGCCGGCGAGGGCCTTTCTGTGCAGAGTTTGCATGTTCTCCCCGTGTCCGCGTGGGTTTCCTCCGGGTGCTCCAGTTTCCCCCACAGTCCAAAGACATGCAGGTTAGGTTAACTGGTGACTCTAAATTGACCGTAGGTGTGAATGTGAGTGTGAATGGTTGTCTGTGTCTATGTGTCAGCCCTGTGATGACCTGGCGACTTGTCCAGGGTGTACCCCGCCTTTCGCCCGTAGTCAGCTGGGATAGGCTCCAGCTTGCCTGTGACCCTGAAGAGCAGGATAAAGCGCTAGAGAAAATGAAATGAGATTTTTTTCAAGCTCTTTGGATGCCCACATGTTCTTCAGCAGGAGGAAGGCAGACCTCGCCTTCCCAGTCCTAGATGGTAATATGCTGATCCGTACCACCAAAGCGATCCACCACACTTCCAAGATAGGTGAACGAGTCCACGTGTTCGAGAGGCTCTCCGTCGACTACAACGGGGAACTCGCTGGCAGCGTTTATCCGAAGCACCTTGGTCTTTCTCTTGTTGATGTTCAAGCTGATCCTTGCTGCGGTATCCTCCAGCTTCGAGGTTTTCTCCTGCATCTGATGGTGGTTATGTGACAGCAGAGCTAAATCATCCACACAGTCTAGGTCGTCCAATTGCTCCCACAGCGTCCATTGAGTCCCGTCCTTATTCTTAAGAATAGAGTAGAATCTGAATCGTTTATAATTCAGGAGTTGAATGTGAATATTCATTTATTGTGAAAATCAGCTCATGCTGGAATATATTCGAAAATATTCTGATAAGTGTCATGTGCTACCAGGTGCTGTGTGTGTGTGTGGGGGGGGGGCTGTTTATGTGCACACTACTGTCTTATGTCCATTTGTTGTCACAGGGAGTTAGATGCCATAAGGACTCGCTTCATAGGAATTGGTAGATATGACCATATAGCACTGGAATACATTAGTTGTCTAAATCCAGGACACCCTGGGGCATACACACACCTACGGAAGAGAGGATTTGTGCTTTCAGTTCCAGTGCAAAAACTGAAGCACTTTCCCCTAAACCAAGTATGACATCGTGAACTTGAACGACAGCATAAACACTATAAACTTCCATCCATCCATTAACCGCTTATCCTATGCAGGGTCGCGGGCAAGCTGGAGCCTATCCTAGCTGACTATGGGCATGAGGTGGGGTACACCCTGGACAAGTCGCCAGGTCATCGCAGGGCTGACACATGGAGACAAGCAACCACTTATCCTCACATTCAGAGTCACCAGTTAGCCTAACCTGCATGTCTTTGGACTGTGGGAGGAAACCGGAGCACCCGGAGGAAACCCATGCAGAGACAGGGATAACACGCAAACTCCACACGGAAAGGCCCCCGTCAGCTGTGAGGTTTGAACCTGAAGGCGACAGTGCTAACCACTACACCACCGTGCCGACTGTCGGAGTAAAATATAATAGCCTATTAACGAAGACATTCGTTAATAAACATTTAACAAAACTTTTATGAGCATTTGTGAAGACTGGTCGCCTTAAACATGAAACGATGACCTTGATTTGCTTCTCTTTTCTTTAGCTTTCAGCAGTGTGTAAAAACAGAACTCTGATTTCTTGTTGAATCTGTTTGTCAATCACACAACAGCTCTTTCTTATTAGAGCTGCTTTTTTTGTGCGTTTTTCACAGCATTAGAGCTGTGTTACTTCCACCTATGGTGAAGTCACACACACATTTGTGCTATTGTACATTATTGCCCCCTCTGCTGTCTCAACAACACAATTACAACTAGGAAGAACTAAGCGTATGCAGCCTGATGATGATCACTTTTTTTTTTCCACAATTCAAATCGTTATAAATTTGTCCTGCGATTTATCGCCGCATGATGTGTTGTTGCGTGCCTTGTATATACACATTAGTTATGATGGTGTAATGACTTTGTCTTGAGAATGAGGAACTGGAGATGGACTCGACAAGTCAAGGCGCGTTTTATTTGTACTTCTCAGTGGCTCTGATCACATGTATATTCTCATGCACACATTGGGGAACGCAGCATGTTCTCTCTCTCTCTCTCTCTCTCTCTCTCTCTCTCTCTCTCTCTCTCTCTCTCTCGCTCTCATATTATTGGCCATCTGAAGGACACACAGATGCATGTTAATAGACAGCCAGTAATTAGACCCTCCTCACCAGACACTCACAGCCGACACTCGACCACACCCTCACTGCCACATATGGTTATAATGTGGCACCAAAAATCTGTATGCTACAATAAAGCTATATCCACACGTCCACTTTCTTTGAACTCTGACGGGTATTCTCCCGAGGGAAGTGTGCTGAAAGGCTCTCAAATCGGATTTGTGTGAGAGAGAGAGGGAGAGAAATTTTTACGTACATATTAGATTCATTCATGCTTCATTAAGGCTTGTCAGCATGGCCTGATTGCAGAAAATATTATTTAAATTAATTTGAGAGCCAGAAGAAGATATTAAAAAACACGCGCGTTTGGGATTAGCACTTAGCAATTAGCATTCAGGCCTGGACAAGGAATGATGATGATGACGATGATAGTAAATAATTAAATTTATATAGCGCCTTTCTCGTGCTTTTATCACACCCAAGGTCATTTTACAATTAAGGGGGGAGTCCACCAAAGGAGGGTCAGGATGTAATTCCAATGGCGTAGCTACCACAGTCCCACCAGGTGCACGAAGATAAAATCCCATGCCGCTGGGCAACATCACTCAGAACACCGCACCATGGATCCACAAACCGAGCACAGAAGCATCGCCACACAGAGCGCTGGACAACCCTGACTAGAGCCGTGGACTCCCGCGGGACCCGACGCCAAGTAGTGCGGCACGGGACAAATTTTGAAAGCTCATTGCGGGCGGGAGGGGGGAGTGCACAATGCGGGAGCGGGCGGGAGAGGTGATGAGCTGCAGTCCCACTAACTAAAAACGTGTTTAAAATAAAATTTATAAATTATTAATTTATGTCTATCATATATAATTTGTGCTGGATATTTTATTTGGCATTAATAAAAACATTTTAAGATGCCTAAATTTGCGGCTGTGGTCTAATCTCGCGTACGTTTCCGATTCCTTTCCACTCTTCCGTGTTTGAGATCTCTGATCATGGCAGAGGAGCAGAGCTCCTCTACTGAAGCTCACAGCGCTTCAGAAGTAAGTGCTGCTTTAAAAAGAGGTGCCTGGCAACGCGCACCCTCGCTACGTGCGCTAGGTGAAGGATCGGTCAGTGGAGAGCTCAGCTAAGCTCAGCATGTTTAATTCCCCAAGCCAATGACAAGAACTTTCGTGAGAAATAACGCGAACGTCTGCATCATGCGGGATTTGCGGGCGGGAGTGGGACAAAATATGGCAGGCGGGAGCGGGACTGAAAATAATAATTCTTTGTGGGAGCGGGCGGGAGTGGGACTGCACAATGCGGGAGCGGGACTGAAAATTCTGTCCGGCGCAGACCTCTAACCCTGATGTTAAAAGAGCAGCAGGCTTACTGCAGTCCATAGCTAGGAGCACAGGCATCACCCACAGCACACCAAGGCCTGAAGGAAACCGACACCCAAAACTGCGTCTGGAGCTACACCACAACCGGCAGACGAAACATTCAAACGATAAACCTCAAACTACACAAAAAAGGAAAAACAAAGGGGGGGGGGGGAGAAAAACGGAACGTTCCGCTGAGAAGCGGCAGCCAAAACACGCACGGTATACTTTCAACTGGAAACGGAAAGATGAAAGTGAGAAGTTGTTGAATTCCTGCAAAGTTTTGCAGTGTATTTTTATATTCTAATGAATACTACAGGCACCGACTAAAACTGCTGCAGTGATGAAACCAGAGCGAGAGAGAAGGACTGTGTGTGTGTGTGTGTGTGTGTGTGTGTGTGTGTGTGTGTGTGTACACAAAGACAAATGCCATGAAAAATTACTCATAGGTGGTCCATTAATGCCCCCTCACAATGAAGCAAGCTTTCTATCTGCCATTAGCATCTGACTGATGGATAAAAAGAAAGCGAATCAAATTAGCTTAGGTTGGAGGATTTTGCTTCAACAATTTGACAAGTAAGTAACTAACGCCATTCGTTAATCCCCAGCACAGTTTCATGGCTGCACCCTGACAGAAATTTGTACCAGATTTAAGGAAAACGCATGAACAGTTTTGAGTTCTCCACAGTGAAGCATGGTGGTGGGAGCACTGCATTATGTTGAGTGCTACCCATCACCTCTTGGTTGCTTTTTCTGACTTAAACCCTCCTTGTTTTGGTGGCTGGACCCCATTCGAGAGAGTCATGGTTGTGTGGCTTTTTGTATATCACACGCACACGTTGAGTCCTTCTGTTTCGCTCTGGTTTTTAATCGTTGCAGCATCTTTAGTCAGTGCCTGTAATATTCGTTATAATGTAAAAAGACATTGCAAAGCTTTGCAGGAATTCAACAACTTGCGAGAAAGGAAAAACAGGCTGGTGACGGAACGACAATTTATAGTTGCTATATATAACAGGAAGTACCTTATTTCATGGATTTTCCACAACGTTACACACAGTAATAAATGGATAAAAAAGCTTAATGTACTGTTCTTTTAGTTTTGGCAACCGGCTGTCGTCTAAGAGAAATTAAGTGCTGTTAATTTAGAAATGGTCCATTTTAGTGTGGTAATAGTAACTCTGCTTCATCACCCATTAAATAGTTGTTTATTTTCCTAGAACGGCAGGCCCTGCCATGTTTTATTCTTTACTTGGTATTCACTGAATACATTAGAGACGTATCCTTTGTCATTTGATGGCCTAGATTCTCAGAATAGTTATCTCCCTACAATTATTGTCATATAACACAGGACGAAGCGTGATAGTGCTTATACTCCAACAGTTTGCCAGAAAATAGTGTTTTAATTTATTGTTGACGGACACATCATACTTTTTTTAAGGGTTTCATGTTATGTTTAATGTTGTGGAACGTCCACGAGACACATTAGTGCCTGAGATAACGCATTAGAGCGATGATGGGCAGTCTCTTGCCTGCATCTCCTCACTCTCTCGCTCACGTGCGCTCTCAAAAAAAAAAAAAAACTCAGCTTGTGTTTTTTTTTTTTTTAAACCAAGAAACCAAAAAAAAAAAAAAGCATGAACTGCACTGTGTTGAAGAGGAAATGTTACAAAGCACTATAACTGTTACAAAGCGCTGACACCTGGGACTCCTTTCATAAATGTTATAAGTATGCTTAACAACAAAAATCACCGTCAGTGATTTTATTCTTTTTTTTTTTTTTGTAAACAGGCTGTTTTTTAAATCTGTTTTAAATACAAGTCCCTGTGTATGAGCTATTTAATATAGAAATGATAACGTATTCGATCAAGAGCATTAAAGGTAGACTGCCTTTCAGATTTTTCAAGTGTAGGTTATAAAAAGAATTTTCCCCGACACCACCTGATTTTAGTTTTGTTTAGTGGACCGAAAGCTACTGAATTCGAATCACAGACTTCTATTTTATTAGGTTTAAAAAAAAACGGAGCAATTAATGAATTTAGAGCCATGTGGCCCTAAATTCTCTGCTATTTTTTCCTGCTTCACCATGACCCAATTCAAGATACTATGTCATGCATTATGTGGTGGGCTTTCCCCATTTGTACAAGGAATTGTGGGATACAAATTTGAAACAGGAGAGAAAAATGGAGGACGTGAGCGTGCGAATGAAACGTGAAAGACCGACTACAGTAACGGAAAGCGAGAAGAAAATACGTTGTGTTATATACAAGGGAAAGGAAACGCAGGACCAAAGTTATAAATATCAGCTGCTTGTTTAGCGACAGAATGATGGAACTGTCAGTGCACGCTCAAAGGTAAACCTGCGCATGCACGCACACACATGGACTTCCTCCGTCTGCTTGATTGTGCGAAGCCAGCGATTTCATGCGTATTATTTGCTCAGGAATCCCCTCAAATTACATAACTTCCCAGCCACAGAATAACCTGATATTTTGAGATATTGTAGAAATAAGCGTATCACAATGATCAAATTTCAGAGGGAACTAAATTTCACCGTTTTTAATTTTTTAAATTTTTTTTATGAAATCAAAAGGCCGTCTCGCTTTAATATAAACCCAGCTTTCCTATTACACCTGGAGCTACTGTCCGTAAAATGAGGTCCGGGGGAGAGACCGCAATCCAGAGATCTGTTTTCCCTCTAACACACTCAGTCCAGCTCCGAAAGGCTGAATTAATCGGAAACCCCTGCTTACACAAACATGTACACAGCATCATTCAGCAGTTGTTCTGTACAGGAAAGTGAGTTTTATTCGATAATCCGCCTGCTTACATAGTGTAATCTACGTGTTCTCATCATGTGTAGGTGTCTCATATTTTCCGAATGCACATGGCCATATACTTAATTGTTCGTTTTCCTACAGAAAATGCCACTCTCCGTAATTGTTAGAGCTTTTCATCCTCCTTTTGTGAGCACTTGCTAAAAGCCTGCTTTTTATTTTTTTTTTAAATATATAAATAGAGTAACTCTGGATGATCGATGACGAGCATGCTTACAAAGAAGCCCACAATATCCTCCTGCTTGTGAATACATCTCTGTTATAAGAAAAGATTATTTCTTTTGGGCTGTTTTCCAGCTTTTGGCAAAGCTCAGAAGATAAAATGATGTACTGCTCAACAAAGGGTTGCAAGTTTAAATCCCAGGACGGTCTTACTCCTAAACGGTTATATACTGTACAGGCAGTGGCAGGTCCTTGACCTGTTCGGGCATGACGCACCCGCCATACACGAGCCAGGGGTAGGAGGAACTCCTCATATCCTTGGTTGGAAGTCCTCCTAGGAGACGGATACTCCAAATAACAAAGCTGCACCTTTGCACAGAGCAGCCTTTTCCAGGGATGGCACTACTGTCCCCACAAGGGGAAGGGGAGATAAAAGGATCCCTAAAGAAAGCCTACCACATGAGCGCACCTAGCAGGGAACCACGCCTGCCTGGGCATCCAATTTGCGGTCAAGAAAATAGGAAAAAGAAAGTGAGGAAGCCCCTGACCTTTGGGGCATGGAACGTGCGGACTCTGCTAGACAGAGGAGACAGACCAGAGCGACTCACTGCGCTCATTGCCAGGTTGCTGGGCCAGTACCAGATTGACATAGCAGTCTTGAGTGAGACCAGATTTGCTGGAGAAACTCAGTTTGAGGAGATACAGTGCCTTGAAAAAGTATTCATACCCCTTGAACTGTTTCATGTTTTTCCACCTTACGACCACAAACTTAAGTTTTTTATTGAGATTTTATGTGATAGACCAACACAGAGTAGCACATAATTGTGAAGTGAAATGAAAATGATAAATGGTCTTCAAAATTTTAAACAAATAAAAATCTGAAAATGTGATGTGCATTAGTATTCAGCCCCCCTGCGTCAATACTTTGTAGAGCCACCTTTTGCTGCAATTACAGCTGCAAGTCTTCTGTGGTATGTCTCGACCAGCTTTGCACATCTAGACACTGAAATTTTTGCCCATTCTTTGCAAAATAGCTCAAGCTCAGCCAGACTGGATGGAGAGCGTCTGTGAACAGCAATTTTCAAGACTTGCCACAGATGCTCAATGGGATTTAGGTCTGGACTTTGACTGGGCCATTCTAACACATGAATATTCTTTGATCTAAACCATCCCATTGTAGCTCTGGCTGTATGTTTAGGGTCATTGTCTTGCTGGAAGGTGAATCTCCTTCCCAGTCTCAAGTCTTTTGCAGCCTCCAACAGGTTTTCTTCCAGGATTGCCCTGTATTTAGCTCCATCCATCTTCCCATCAACTCTGACCAGCTTCCCTGTCCCTGCTGAAGAAAAGCATCCCCATAGCATGATGCTGCCACCACCATGTTTCACAGTGGGGATGGTGTGTGCAGGGTGATGAGCAGTGTTAGTTTTCCGCCACACATAGCGCTTTGCA
Source organism: Neoarius graeffei (assembly GCF_027579695.1). Taxonomy (NCBI): domain Eukaryota; kingdom Metazoa; phylum Chordata; class Actinopteri; order Siluriformes; family Ariidae; genus Neoarius; species Neoarius graeffei. The sequence continues at coordinate 45,396,796 of NC_083594.1, forward strand.
TTTAGGCCAGAAAGTTTGACTTTGGTCTCATCTGACCAAAGCACCTTCTTCCACATGTTTGCTGTGTCCCCTACATGGCTTCTTATGCCTGTCTTTCAACAATGGCTTTCTTCTTGCCACTCTTCCAAAAAGGCCAGATTTGTGGAGTGTACGACTTATAGTTGTCCTGTGCACAGATTCTCCCACCTGAGCTGTGGATTTCTGCAGGTCCTCCAGAGTGATCATGGGCCTCTTGGCTGCTTCTCTGACCAGTGCTCTCCTTGCTCGCTCTGTCAGTTTAGGTGGACGGCCATGTCTTGGTAGGTTTGCAGTTGTGCCATACTTTTTCCATTTTTGAATGATGGATTGAACAGTGCTTCTTGAAATGTTCAGAGCTTGGGATATATTTTTTTTAATAACCTAACCCTGCTTTAAACTTCTCCAAAACTTTATCCCTGACGTGTCTGGTGAGTTCTTTGGTCTTCATGATGCTGTTTTGTTCTTCAGTGTTCTCTAACAAACGACTGAGGCCTTCACAGAACAAGTGTCTTTATGCTGAGAGTAAATTACACACAGTAGGACTCTATTAACTAATTAGATGACTTCTGAAGGCAATTGATTACACTGGATTGTATTTAGAGGTATCAGAGTACAGGGGGCTGAATACTAATGCACACCACATTTTTCAGATTTTTATTTGTTTAAAATTTTGAAGACCATTTATCATTTTCGTTTCACTTCACAATTATGTGCTACTCTGTGTTGGTTTATCACATAAAATCTCAATAAAAAACTTTGAAGTTCGTGGTTGTAAGGTGGAAAAATGTGAAAAAGTTCAAGGGGTATGAATACTTTTTCAAGGCACTGTAGGTGGAAGCTACACCTTCTACTGCATTGGGAAGCCTAAAGACGCCCCAAGGACCTCTGGCATCGGATTTGCTATTCACACCAAGCTTGCAAGAAAGCTTGATAGCCTACCTTGTGGGATGAACGATCGACTGATGACCTTGCGTCTCAAGCTCACAAAGGACTGCTTTGCCACCATCATTAGTGCTTATGCTCCTACTATGACCAACCCTGACGACGTCAAGGAAGCCTTCTATGAGGATCTCAACCATGTCCTCTCGGAAGTGAACAGCAAGGACAAGCTAATCATCCTTGGAGATTTTAATGCACGAGTTGGAGTTGATTACTCCTCCTGGCCGAACGTCTTAGGACACCATGGCACTGGAAAGTGCAACTCCAGTAGACTGATGCTACTATTGCTGTGTGCCCAGCATATGCTGTCCATCACCAACACAATCTTCCAGCAAGCGGATAAGTTTAAGAACACGTGGATGCATCCTCGATCAAAGCAGTGGCATATGCTGGACTATGTTATAGTGCGCCAAAGAGACAGATGTGATGTTCACAGCACACGCTGCATGAGAAGAGCAGATTGCTGGTCTGATCATCACCTGCTCCGGAGCAAGATGAACATAAACCTAGCTTGGAAAAAGAAGACGGCTAGGGATAACCCCCCCCCCCCCCCCCCCCCCCCGGAAGCTGAACGTTGCTCGGCTTATCACCAACAAGGAAGCACTACAGCAGAGACTCCAGAAATCCCTGTCTAACATCGAGCAGGAGCAAGACAACTTGGAAGAGGAATGGAGGACCTTACGAGAGGCCATCTACAGTGCTGCAGCTGATACCCTTGGTTTCGTAAAGAGGAGACATCGAGACTGGTTTGATGACAATGAAAAAGGTATCCAGAAGCTAATCGACAAGGTGCATAAGGTACACAAAGATCACCTTGATGATGATGCCAACAGCAAGAAGAAACAGGATGACCAGCAGGCGAGGCAACTTCTCCAGCAGAAACTGCGGAAGATGAACAACTGGTGGGAAAGAGAGGCTGAGGTGTTACAAGCAGCAGCCGACAAACACGACATGAAGACATTTCATGATGGCCTTCGCACCGTTTGCGTACCCAAGGCATCTGGTTCAGCCCCAGTAAGATCTTCTGACCAGTCCACTTTGCTGACCCAGAAAACCGACATCCTTGCACGATGGGCAGAGCATTTCAGCAGTGTCCTGAACAGAGAATCGACCATTTCCGAAGAGGCAATTGCATCCCTGCCACAACTACCAACAAAGGAATCAATGGCAGACCCCACAACCAGTGCCGAGGTTGCCAAGGCTTTGAAGCAGACAACACCCGGAAAGGCACCAGGAGCAGATGGAATTCCTGCTGACATCTACAAGAATGGAGGTGACGTGCTTATGGAGAAACTGATGTCACTGTTCAGGTCCATCTGGGAAACGGGAGAAGTCCCACAAGACTTTAAGGATGCATCCATAGTGCGCATCTACAAGAGGAAGGGGGATAAGACATCCTGCGACAATCATTGCGGGATATCACTCCTGTGCATCGCTGGGAAAGTTCTTGCCAGTGTCATCCTCAACCAACTCATCATAAACATCGCTGAGACAATCGTTCCTGAATCGCAGTGCGGATTTCGCACTGGTAGGGGCACCAGCGACATGGTTTTTGCTGTTCGTCAGCTACAGGAGAAATGTCGTGAGCAAAATCGGGAGCTCCACCTGATCTTTGTAAATCTCACCAAGGCCTTTGATACCGTGAACCGGAATGGCTTGTGGAAGATTCTGCAAAAGTTTGGCTGTCCAGACAAGCTTACAACACTGATCGCCTCTTTCCATGAAGGCATGCAAGCCAGAGTTCAAGAGAATGGTGATGTCTCGGATCCCTTCCAAGTGTGCAGTGGAGTGAAACAGGGCTGCGTCCTTGTCCCTACTTTGTTCTCCGTCTTGTTTGCAGCGATGTTGCTTGACTCCTTCAGCGGCTGTGACAGAAGGGTGTACGTTCAGTTTCACACAGATGGGGAAACTCTTTAACCTGCGAAGACTCCAAGCCAAGACCAAAGTGTTTGAGGCCATCCTATGCGAGTTCTTCTTCGCAGACGACCGCGCACTGGGTGCACACTCCCAGGAGGACATGCGGTACATAATGGATCGCTTTGCAGCTGTTTGCAGACGATTCGGGCTCACAATCAGCCTGGAAAAGACCTGAAGCCATGTTCCAGCCTTCACCATCACAGGCTGCCAATGTGCCACCACCTCCTCCCATTGTCATTAACAACGCAGAGATCAAGACTGGGTACAAGTTCTGCTACCTGGGTAGCACTGTTATGAGCAGTGGATCTCTGGACGCTGAGGTGATGCAGCGTGTCGGAAAGGCAAGTGTGGCCTTCGGCCAACTGACCAAGAGACTTTGACAAGACCATGGCATCTGCCTCTCCACCAACATTGCGTGTACAAAGCCGTGGTGCTGAGCGCGCTTCTCTACTGCTGTGAGACCTGGACCACCTACCGCCGGCACATCCAGCTACTGGAGCAGTTTCATCAATGATGTCTGCGGAATATCTGCAGCATCAAGTGGCAGGATAGAGTATCCAACCTGCAGGTCCTGAAGAAGTGCGGCCTCCCCAGCGTTGAGTGCTTGATCGTCAAGTGCCAGCTAAGATGGACAGGACACGTTGTCTGCATTGAAGACAACAGAATCCCAAAGATGCTGCTGTACGGACAACTGAAGCAAGGGCATTGCAACCAGGGAAGACCCCTTAAAAGATACAGGGATAATCTGAAGGCAAGCCTTAGGAGCTGCAACATTGATGTCAACTTCTGGGAAGCAATTGCCCATGATGGAGCTCTTCGGAGAAACCAGTACACGTTAGGCACTAGGGCCTTTGAAGCCAACAGAGCAGCTGCTATTCATGAGAAGAAAGGGAGGAGGAAACAGCGCTCCACCTCTCTTCCTTCCCCTGCAGCATCTGTGGCCGTTCATGTGCATCCAAAATCGGTCTTCATTCCCGCATGAGGACCCACCTCGGCAAATGACTTGTCTGCCTACTCATCTGTCGAATCGACAGGAGAATCCATCATCATCACTGTACATTGAGAATGTTTATATTGATTGTACTGAGATTGTTTGGTCTTGGATAGAAACGTCTGCCAGATGAATAATGGAAATAGCCGCTCTGAACTACAGTTCCCAAGCACCACAGCACCCCTCATCTCTGTAATTCTAGGAAGTATACCTGTTTCCCATTTCCCTGTAATTACTTCCCTATATAAGCCCAGCATTTACATATGCTCACCGCGAAGTATTGTTCTGTGTCCCTGTGCCTGATTTGTACCGAGCCTTCTGCCTGATTTCTAGTGCTTTTGACTTCTTCGTTTACTCGCCTGCCCTTTTGACATTCTGCTTGTGAATCGACCAACCCTTGCCCGTCCCCGACTACATCTTCAGATCGCTGTACTGGATTTGGTTGCCAGTTTGCGATGCACCTGCTGTCCTCTGCGCTTGCATCTGTAAGTGCCTGCACCCTGACAAAATCCATAGAACGTGGATGAAACCCACACGGAGTAACCCGAGCTCTCACCCAAACCCCCAAATTCATATTACTGAGCATGATTAAAATGACCCCTCACCCTGAGAACACCATCACCACAGTGAAGCATGGTGGTGGCAGTATCATGTTGAGAGTTACTCTCAGGCTCTTGGTTGTTTCTCTGACTAACACCCGCCTTAACAATTGAATCCTTTCAAAAAAAATGCTATTTGAAATGGATGTTTTTCAATAAAACGTTACATAGTGTTGTCAAGTCAAACTTTTCACAGAGTAACGCACAAAAGTTGTGTTTTCTCAGCAAACATAAGTAAATTTCACCGATTTTATGAAATCGAGGGCGGCACGGTGGTGTAGTGGTTAGCGCTATCGCCGCACAGCAAGAAGGTCCGGGTTCGAGCCCCGTGGCCGGCGAGGGCCTTTCTGTGTGGAGTTTGCATGTTCTCCCCGTGTCCGCGTGGGTTTCCTCCGGGTGCTCCGGTTTCCCCCACAGTCCAAAGACATGCAGGTTAGGTTAACTGGTGACTCTAAATTGACCGTAGGTGTGAATGTGAGTGTGAATGGTTGTCTGTGTCTATGTGTCAGCCCTGTGATGACCTGGCGACTTGTCCAGGGTGTACCCCGCCTTTCACCTGTAGTCAGCTGGGATAGGCTCCAGCTTGCCTGCGACCCTATAGAACAGGATAAAGCGGCTAGAGATAATGAGATGAGATGAAATCGAAAGGCCGTCTCACTTTAATTCGTATGTTATTATGACAAATACTGTGGTAAGTTGTTTTAATAATGTGTTTTTTTTGGGGGGGGGGCTTGATTGTATGAGTGTTTTTTACAGGTCTGGAGGTTCACAGTCGATAAAGCGTTCAGCCAGAATCTGCTGACAGCATCCAGATAAATTTAGGAACCACCAATCCGTCCAATAGTGTCAGTGTGATATGGTGCATAGTCCTCCGGAGGACTGTCCATTTTAGAGAGAGAGAGAGAGAGAGAGAGAGTGTGTGTGTGTATCTGTGTACATGGCTGAACTCGGCTGCACTGCAGGGTGATGCAGAGGATGCATTGGCCGTGTCACTGTTTATAAAACACAGACAGACAGACAGATAAGACAGACAGACAGATGGCAAAGAAAAATACTGATCTAAACCAGAGAAGCGAGAAGGGGGGGGGGGACTGTGAAAGGAAATGATGGATGAAAAGAGTCTGTGAGAAGAGTGAAAAAGAGGTGACTGAGCAAGAGACCGAACAGGACAGCAGGATGAATAGAGAGAAAGAGGAGAAGATGCTGTTTTTTTTTTTTTATTTGATAATGGTCTTGTGCATTAATAATCTCGTCCAGCACAGACTGGTGGAATTCGAAGGTTGAGTAATGCATCATCTAACAGCCACACGTTCCATCACAATATGACAGCACCTGTTTATTTTCCCCTATTCCCTCTCTCTCTCGTGCACATGCACACTTTATACACACATTTTATAAATGTCTCTCATCTCCTCATACACCCTGCGATCATGTCGGAGTTCCCTGGGCTTTGGCTCAAGGGTTGTATTTAGATGAAATGTCACTTTTAATGGAAAATGTGATCGAAACATCATCACAGAATATTGCTCGAGCCAGAAGGGTGTGATGAAAGTTGTCTAGGTGCTGGCCAGAGAGTTTGAGTGAGGGTTTATATATTTATATGCACACTGTGCGTGTGAGGTGCAGTCTAGATGTTCAGATATATCCACAAGATGCTCTCACACACACTAATTCACCCCCAGACATGCAGTGAAATGTTGTATTCCTTTTATACGACAGCAATGTGGCAATTTTTTAACTTAACGAATGACGTTCTTCTTTATGTCCATTTAATGTCCTGGAACGTCTGTGATACAAATTAGTATCGATTATAACTAGTAATGCCAGCACTAGTAATGCTTGCCGTGCGAGAAACGCCCATCTGTTTACTTAGCGAATTGCAAATTTTCGATCACCGTGTTACCAACATAGTACATTCAGCTTTACAAGAGTTGGGTATTTTATAGTAAAAAACCCCCTGAATTTTTAGAATATGTACTCAGATTTGCATGACACTGATTACTTTTGACACGGCGATCTTTTTTCTGAATGTTGACCGTGAAACCGCTGGGCGCGGCTATGTTGGATTTTAGTCGAAAGCCAATGACGTGTCAACCCTGTGACATTAGACTCTAGCTCGCTTTCTATTGGTCGACACAAGCCAAAATCGATACCAGAGGTCAGGAACAATCACGACCCCTGGTGGGCCTTTTCGCTGTAATTTCGGTCAAACTGAAAGCCGGCTAGAGACAGTGGAAGTTCTAGTCACGGTTAGTAGATGTGTACCCACCCATCCATCCGTTATCTGGAGCCGCTTATCCTGTTCTACAGGGTTGCAGGCAATCTGGAGCCTATCCCAGCTGACTATGGGCGAGAGGCGGGGTACACCCTGGACAAGTCACCAGGTTATCGCAGGGCCGACACAGAGACAAACAACCATTCACACTCATGTTCACACCTACGGTCTATTTAGAGCCACCAATTAACCTAACCTGCATGTCTTTGGACTGTGGGGGAAACCGGAGCACCCGGAGGAAACCCACGCGGACACGGGGAGAACATGCAAACTCCGCACAGAAAGGCCCTCGCCGGCCACGGGGCTCGAACCCGGACCTTCTTGCTGTGCGGCGACAGTGCTAACCACTACACCACCGTGCTGCTCGTAGATGTGTATCCTTCCTTGGAAAACAATAAAAATATTGGATTCTGGAGAATGGAGAAAAAAAGAGAATGTTCAGGGATGTTAATATTATTGTTTTGAAGAAGGTACATTGGATTAGAAACATGTAATACATAGCGCTTTTGAGCACCACCTTCTGAAAAGTAGCGTGTGGAACTGTGCTGCCACCTTTTGCTTGTTGTACCATCATGTGCAATAAGGGGCATTTGTATGCCGATTAGGTGAGTTGTAGAGAAGAGAATACAGTCAGAGAGGACAGATTTAATACTTTAAAAGGAATCTATGTAGATTATTATCCTTAATTATCTTTAGTTGGGTTTGAATGATTTGGTACAATGGCCAGCAAAGTACCTACAATCAACTGTTCTGGTCATGTCATTGCTCAGTTGTTGAAATTGATTTGAGAAGTTTACGCCATCTCACTATGCACATAACTCAAATTTCAAAATAAATATTGGAGCATGAGGTTATTTTTAAACTCTGAGCAATTGATAGATTTTTTGGGTGCAAGAACTGCTCCTGAAGGTGCTTTGCTTTACTTTCTCAAGATGGATGCATGTTGCTGGAAGCGGCCAAATAAGGCTGATGGGGAACAAAAAAGTTTTTAAAAATTTTTTAAAATTTCAAACAGCTGTAACTTCTGGGTGGCACGGTGGTGTAGTGGTTAGCACTGTCGCCTCACAGCAAAAAGGTCCGGGTTCGAGCCCCGTGGCCGGCGAGGGCCTTTCTGTGCGGAGTTTGCATGTTCTCCCCGTGTCCGCGTGGGTTTCCTCCGGGTGCTCCGGTTTCCCCCACAGTCCAAAGACATGCAGGTTAGGTTAACTGGTGACTCTAAATTGACCGTAGGTGTGAATGTGAGTGTGAATGGTTGTCTGTGTCTATGTGTCAGCCCTGTGATGACCTGGCGACTTGTCCAGGGTGTACCCCGCCTTTCGCCTGTAGTCAGCTGGGATAGGCTCCAGCTTGCCTGCGACCCTGTAGAACAGGATAAAGCGGCTACAGATAATGAGATGAGATGAGCTGTAACTTCTGTTCTATTTAACCTGGAGGAAAATAAATAAAACCAGTTTTCAAGCCTCAACACCAGGCATTGCACAAATGCCCGATTTGCCCAGCCAAGACGCTCGGGCATAAATATTTCCGCAAGTTAGGCCCGTTCGGGCACACCTGTGGTTGACTTCTTCTCATCTCATTCTCGTTATCTCTAGCCGCTTTATTATAGCCCGAGAATATGAATGATAACACAAAAACTTTTTTCCCCACTCATGGTTAGTGGTTGGGTGAAGCCATTTATTGATAAACAACTGTGTTTTCTATTTTTAAATCATAATGACAACAAAAAACATCCAAATGACCCTGATCAAAAGTTTACATACCCCAGTTCTTAATACCGTGTATTGCTCCCTCTAACATCAATGACAGCCTGAAGTCTTTTGTGGTAGTTGTGGATGAGGCTCTTTATTTTCTCAGATGGTAAAGCTGCCCATTCTTCTTGGCAAAAAGCCTCCAGTTCCTGTAAATTTCTGGGCTGTCTTGCATGAACTACGCGCTTGAGATCTCCCCAGAGTGGCTCAATGATATTGAGGTCAGGAGACTGAGATGGCCACTCCAGAACCTTCACTTTGTTCTGCTGTAGCCAATGACAGGTCGACCTGGCCTTGTGTTTTGGATCGTTGTCATGTTGGAACGTCCAAGTACGTCCCATGCGCAGCTTCCGGGCTGATGAGTGCAAATTTGCCTCCAGTATTTGCTGATAACGTGCTGCATTCATCTTTCTTTCAACTTTGACCAAGTTTCCTGTGCCTTTGTAGCTCACACTTCCCCAAAACATCAGCGATCCACCTCCGTACTTTACAGTAGGAATGGTGTTCCTTTCATCATAGGCCTTGTTGACACCTCTCTGAATGTAACATTTATGGTTGTGGCCAAAAAGTTCAATTTTGGTCTCCTCACTCCAAATTACCTTGTTCCAGAAGTTTTGAGGCTTGTCTCTGTGCTGTTTGGCGTAAATTTTTGTTGGTCTACCTGACCGTGGTTTGGTTTTAACAGAGCCCCTGATTTTCCATTTGTTAATCACAGTTTGAACACTGCTGACTGGCATTATCAATTCCGTGGATATCTTTTTGTATCCCTTTCCTGTTTTATACAGTTCAACTACCTTTTCCCGTAGATCCGTTGACAGTTCTTTTGCTTTCCCCATGACTCAGAATCCAGAAACGTCAGTGGTTGGATGAAAGATGCAGGAGTCTGTCTGGATCCCAGAAACTCACTCAGCTTTTATGCACACACACTGATTACAAGCAAACAGATCACAGGTGAGGACGTTACCTTTAGTAGCCATTCAAACCCATTTGTGTCAACTTCTGTGCATGTTATCAGGCCAAAATCACCAGGGTATGTGAACTTTTGATCAGGGTCATTTGGGTAGTTTCTGTTGTCATTATGATTTAAAAAGAGAAAACACAGTCGTTTGACAATAAATGGTTTCACCCAACCACTAAGCATGAGTGGAAAAGATGTTTTTGTGTTATCATTCATATTCTCTGAAAAATGGTCAAAGAATCATAGATTCTGCCAGGGTATGTAAACTTATGAGCACAACTGTATCTTTTTCATTTTCAAGAATTATTATTATAATAGCATTTTTCACAAATTGCTCCTGTCATTTCGCCGGTTTGTTTCAATTCTAAGCAGATATGATTTTGTCGGGCGTTTTGTATAAAGTTTTTATTTATCGAATTTGCAAAAAATAAAAATGGCCTGTTTATCAAAATCCAGTGAACATGGATAGAATAAAAGTTATTCCACTCAATCTCGTTGTACATGGATTATAGCCAACTATCAGCTTACGTACGACTCGATTTCGTGGAATAACTATTAAATATGACCTAAATGTTGAGGTAAATCGTTTCATGGCTTGCCTCTATTCAAAATAACATGGTTGATGAATCGTTGGGGCTTCTGTGGCAAAATTGTTTTTGAAGCCTCATGGTACAGGTTATCACCTGTGTGAGGTGATACTTGCTCACTTTGGCTAGTTATAGCACCTGCATGAATAGTTACGTTAGCTTACGTTAATGGCATTTAGCAGACGCTCTTATCCAGAGCGATATACCGGTAGCCTAGTAAACTAGACCCACCCGCCTAGCGGCCAAAAATATTTTTGCCTACGAGTGAGTCTAGCCTCGCACCATATCAACAACACACCCCGGGCATCAAATCGTGCCCGCCAATTACAACGCAAGGTTTTTGTTTGGATTCTTTGGGCAGGCTTTTGCAGGAGTGACGACAAAGCTGCGCGACGCTGGAGAAAGCAGAACAGGAAAGATGGCTACGGCTATTGAACAGCGCTCGTTTGACTCCGCTTTGGAATCAGTTTTAGAAGAATTAGACTTGGAGTTTTCGTTGAAACATGAGCAGGAAGAGGCTCTCCGCTCATTCCTTTTCAAGAAGGACGTTTTCGCTGTTTTGCCGACCGGCTATGGCAAAAGTCTGATCTACCAGCTGGCTCCGCTCGTAGCCAAAAGGATGGGGCTAAGTGAAAACCCTACTGCTTTCTGTCGCTCTGACTACGTCACAGTCACTGTTGCGCTGATTGGTCAGAGCGTTGGCCTATACACGTACGCACAGAAACAGTTTGAAAGACAACGGATTGTTCCTACCCACACCCTGCGGAAATGTCTATGACCGAGACCAGACTAAATATTCACATTTAGTCTGGCTTGCCAGGCTAATATACCGGTACAACATACGACGCGGTACGCGGTGGTCCGGACTACCGTTGTGGTCCGGACCACGCCGTTTTCAGGTGTGGTCCGGACCACCAAGTTCAGAAGACAAATAAATTTTAAATTTTCAGCTACTTCTTCCCCTAATTTAGAATAAATTCTTTCCTTTGCCCTTTCTTCTGTTGCTTTGTAGTCTCTAGCACATTTTTTCTTATTCCTTAGAAGCTGTTCATAACCACCCTGAGACATAATGACGAAAGTTGGTAAAATTATTTTTCACTTCCCTCGTGGCAGCTCCCGCTTTTTTACATGCGTTAGAACTGGTATCTTTTATTGCGCGTGTGTTTTACGCATGCATTTCTCTTCCGGTTTGAGAAAAAATAACAAATGATGTACGACTTTGTAAAAAAACTCGTATTAAATGACAAACACAGTATGATTTTGGTAAGTTTTTATTTATATCGTAATATAATACAGCATACGGTGAACCGGACCACAATCCAGGAAAAATAATTAATTAATGCCCTCGTTTTGTATGGAAAATACGGTGATCCGGACCACCGCGTACCGCGTCATACCCTGGGGAGCAGTTAGGGGTTCGGTGCCTTGCTCAAGGGCACTTCAGCCATTCCTACCAGTTCAGGGAACTGGACTGGTGACCTTTAGGTCCCAAAGCTGCTTTTCGAACCTAACAGCTATGGCTTCCTTTCCATATATCAACTGTACCAAACTATGATCATGAACCATACTGTTTACTTGAATACGCAACATACCGTACAGACCAGATATTACTGAGTGATTTAACATGTTTAATAGGAGGTAGTTCCTGGACTATACTTCAGATAAAGTGCAGACACACAGTGAGAGTAAAAAGTATTTGATCCCTTGCTGATTTTGTTGGTTTGCCCACTAATAAAGACATGATCATTCTATACTTTTAATGGTAGATTTATTCTAACATGGAGAGACAGAATATCAAAACGAAAATCCAGAAAATAACTTTAAAGAATATATTTTAATTGATTTGTATTTCACTGAGGGAAATAAGTATTTGATCCCTCTAGCCAAAAGCACTTAATACTTGGTGGCAAAGCCTTTTGCAAGCACAGCGGACAGACGTTTGTTGTAGTTAACCACAAGGTTAGCACACATATCGGGGGAATTTTGGCCCACTCTTCTTTGCAGATCCTCTCTAAATCATTAAGGTTGGCGGGCTGTCGCTTGGCAACTCGGCCCTTCAGCTCCCTCCATAGATTTTCGATTGGATTGAGGTCCGGAGACTGGCTGGGCCACTCCATAACCTTAATGTGGTTCTTCTTGAGCCACTCCTTTGTTGCCTTTGCCGTATGCTTCGGGTCGTTGTCATGTTGGAAGACCCAACCACGGCCCATTTTCAACTTCCTGGCAGAGGGGAGGAGGTTGTCCCTCAGGACTGCACGGTACATGGCTCCATCCATCTTCCCACTGATGCGGTGAAGTAGCCCTGTGCCCTTGGCAGAGAAACACCCCCAAAACATAATGCTTCCACCTCCATGCTTGACGGTGGGCACAGTGTTCCTGGGGTCATAGGCAGCATTTTTCTTCCTCCACACATGACGAGTAGAGTTTAGGCCAAATAGTTCAATTTTGGTCTCGCCTGACCACAGAACCTTCTCCCAATCACTTTGTACATCTTTGAGGTGATCATTGGCATACTTTAGGCGGGCCTCCACATGTGCCTTCTTAAACAGGGATACCTTTCGGGCACTGCAGGATTTTAATCCATTGCGGCGCAAAGTGTTGCCAATTGTTTTCCTGGTGACTGTGGTCCCAGCTGCCTTGAGGTCATTCACTAACTCCTGCTGTGTGGTTGCAGGCCGATTTCTCACAGTTCTCATGATCATTGCCACCCCACGAGGTGAAATCTTCTGTGGAGCACCAGACCGAAGTCTATTGATGGTCATGTTATACTTCTTAAATTTTCTCACAATTGCACCAATGGTTGTTACTTTAATACCCAGCATCTTGCTAATGTTTTTGTAGCCCATTCCAGATTTGTGCAGGTCAACAATCCTGTCTCTGAGGTCCTGAGAGAGTTCTTTGGTCTTACCCATGTTGGAGAGTTTGGAATCTGTCTGATTGTCTGATTCTGTGAACAGGTGTCTTTCATACAGGTGATTAGTTAGAACAAGTGTCTTCAATTCAGGTAACAAGTTGATTGGGAGTGTCTCACTGGTCTGTGAAAGCCAGAACTCCTAATGCATACTTGGGGATCAAATACTTATTTCCCTCAATGAAATACAAATCAATTAATATATATCCTTTAACCTCCTAGGGCTTAGCGGTCACATGCGTGGACAGCACTTTACGGAAATTCGGAACAAGAATCCACATATGTGGACATACTTTTTCTCTAAAAGTACATCTTATCAAAAGATGATGCTTAGTTTTTATTCTAATCAGGTTCTAATAAGGAGGGCGGCACGGTGGTGTAGTGGTTAGCGCTGTCGCCTCACAGCAAGAAGGTCCTGGGTTCGAACCCCGGGTCCGGCGAGGGCCTTTCTTTGTGGAGTTTGCATGTTCTCCCCGTGTCCGCGTGGGTTTCCTCCGGGTGCTCCGGTTTCCCCCACAGTCCAAAGACATGCAGGTTAGGTTAACTGGTGACTCTAAATTGACCGTAGGTGTGAATGTGAGTGTGAATGGTTGTCTGTGTCTATGTGTCAGCCCTGTGATGACCTGGCGACTTGTCCAGGGTGTACCCCGCCTTTCGCCCGTAGTCAGCTGGGATAGGCTCCAGCTTGCCTGCGACCCTGTAGAAGGATAAAGCGGCTAGAGATAATGAGATGAGATGAGGTTCTAATAAGCCCAAATAGCAAAGAGAAATAAAAAATGCATGTAAAAAAACAGCTTGGGCCTTAGGAGGTTAAAGTTATTTTCTGGATTTTCGTTTTGATATTCTGTCTCTCCATGTTAGAATACATCTACCATTAAAAGTATAGAATGATCATGTCTTTATTAGTGGGCAAACCAACAGAATCAGCAAGGGATCAAATACTTTTTACTCTCACTGTATATATATATATTTGACATTGGATTGTGTTTATGTGGTGCAAGGAGAAAACTTCCAACAGTTTTGTGGATGAAAGAAGAAATAACTTGGCTTTAGACAGAAATTGCCTCCAGTTGTGTGATTTATTTTCTACACCCGTGTCAGGTGCTTCACATGCCCCCGAGTATCTTCCACATCAGCAGCAGTAGTGCGAAGATCAAAATAAAATACACACTGAGCTTTCCTTTCCCTTTTTTTTTTCCAAGATACAGGTACTCGGATGAAACTTGCACGATAGCTTCGTCAGGATGTTTGCGTTATCGTTCCAGTAATGTGTTCATAACAAGGTTAATAATTAATCATAGGAGGTTGGTTGATTGGGGAACATGTCTTTGAGAGCCTTGAGCAAATTTTGTTTCTCTTCATTTAACCATTTTCTGCATGCATTTGATGTGTATTTAAAATGTATTTATTTATTTTTTTGCTATCGTTACTCTTGTATCGCAGCGCTGCCGAGTTCTCAAGTCTGATTGGTCAGAATCGTCTTTATCTTACCATCTTGACTGAACTGATCTCGTACAGTAGTTCAGGTGGTTGAATGTTCATGAAAGGAGTTAGGGTTGGTCTCTGTGGAGGAAGCCTGAAATGCCCGAAGGAACTTTTTAGACCATTTGGATTCCTTCAAAATCTAGAGCCATCCAGAGAAACTGAGGAAGCTATGTCAGTAATAACGTACTTCTTGACGTCCCGTTTTTAGAAAGCGATCACTGGCGAGGGTTTGCTATTTTTCAGGAAAAGCAGTGTGACTGCAATGTTTTTTTTCTTTTAATTAATGAATGAAGCATTGTATGTTTTATCTCTTTATAGTTACATTTAATTTTGTAGAAAGTCTTTTGAAACAGGTTGGGTCTCGCACTTTCAGCCTACACTCACTGGCCACTTTACGAGGAACACCCATACACCGGCTGTTTTTATGCAGTCCTCATAAATCAAGAGATTCAGTTAATGTTCACTGCAAACGTCCGAATGGGGAAAAAAATTCTGATCTCAAAGTGTGACTTTCACTGTGGCATGGGTGCTGGTGCCAGAAACTGCGAATCCCCTGGGATTTACAAGGAGTTTACGGAGAGTGGTGCGAAAAACAAAAA
Source organism: Neoarius graeffei (assembly GCF_027579695.1). Taxonomy (NCBI): domain Eukaryota; kingdom Metazoa; phylum Chordata; class Actinopteri; order Siluriformes; family Ariidae; genus Neoarius; species Neoarius graeffei. The sequence goes on from NC_083594.1 coordinate 45,411,823, forward strand.
CATTTGAGTTGGGTAAGGGACAGTTCTGTGGCTGGAAACAAACGCCTTGTTGATAAGAGAGGTCAGAGGAAAATTGCCAGATTGGTTCAAGCTGCCAGGAAGGCTATAGTAACTCCGAGTAACTCTTTACAACCGTGGTGAGCAGAAAAGCATCTCGGCATGCAACAGCAGAAGATCACATTGGGTTCCGCTACTGCAGCCAAGAACAGGAATCTTGGACTCAAGAACGAGTTCCTGTTAAAGTGACCGGTGAGGGTACTTTTATAGCAATAATTTTGTTGTTTTTCTCAATTTCTTTTTAAAGATTTTTTTGGGGCTTTTTTCACCTTTATTGGATAGGACAGTGTAGAGACAGGACAGGAAATGAGTGGGAGAGAGAGAGACAGGGAGGGATCGGGAAACAACCTCGGGTCGGAATCGAACCCGGGTCCCCGGACCCACAGTATGGCGCCCCAGCCACCTGAGCCACGACGCCCCGTTTTTCTCAATTTCTCTTGAGGTTAATAAGTTGAGAAGAACACAAATCCAGCTTGTTATTGAGAAACTGCAGCACATAAAGTCCTCCATCCTGAACATCTTGCCGATAGATTTCCTCAGACTGTTAGAAAGCCCTGACACCAGAGACTCCTGATATAAAATGTTAAATAACTGTCTCAAATCAAGCTTCTTCTATCATTTATCAGCTATAGCCCTTCCCTCACTTGGTGCGTTTTTTTAAAAAAATCCAATTTAACAAACGTATGGGGGGGGAAAAAAACCCTGGCAGCTTGTGTTACCTAGAAACCATGCTATAAGGTATAAGGGCCTTGGTATAAAAAATTTATAATGGATTAGATCTCATCTCATCTCATTATCTCTAGCCGCTTTATCCTACGGATTAGATTCTATATGAATAAAGTTAATTTATTTTAAGACTATACAAAACTAAGGCTGCTTTCTGTCTGTATAGCTATCTGTAATATTTAAAAAAATATATATATTCTTGCATTACCCTTAAGGCCTTCTGGTCTAGACAATACACGAGTATGTTTAGGAGTGTAGATTTGGAGGAAACCTAAAGGGAGGGGATGAACTTTGAACTGCGTTATAAAAGAACTGGCTTGCGGTGCGTTCTGCCAAAATCACTGTATATATTTAACAGTTATCCACAAAATCGAGTCGTACGTGAGCTGATGGCCGACAAGGCGCGTAGCACCAAATTGGCTATAAGCCATGTACGATGAGGTTGAGTGGAATAACTGTTTTTATTCTATCCACATTCACTGGGTTTGGATAAACAGAGCATTTTTATTTTTACTTTTTGCAAGTTCGATAAATAAAAACTTGAATACAAAACGTCCGACAAAAATAATTTCTGCTTCGAATGTAAGCAAACTGGCGAAATGACAGTCGCAATTTGTGAAAAATACTAAAATAATAATTATTGAAAAATAAAAAATGATACGTTCTTACCATCAAATTCTTTCCATATATATATAGTGGCATGCAAAAGTTTGGGCACCCTTGTTGAAAATGTCTGTTACTGCAAATAGTTAAGTGAGCAGAAGATGAACTGATCACCAAAAGGCATCAAGGTAAAGACGACACATTTCTTTTCAGCGTTTTCTGCAAGATTTGTGTATTATTTTTTTTGTACAATTGGAGAGTGAAAAAAGAAAAGGAACACCATGCAAAAGTTTGGGCACCCCAATACATTTGAGTTCTCAGGTAACTTTTACCAAGGTTCCAGACCTGAATTAGCTTATTGAGCTGTGGCTTGTTCAAATTCTTCGTTAGGAAAGGTCAGATGATGCAGATTTCAAAGCTGTATAAATTCTCTGACTCCTTAAACTTGTCCCTAAAATCAACAGCCATGGGCTCCTCTAAGTAACTCCATCGCATTATGAATTATAAAATAATCGATGCTCACAAAGCAGGAGAAGGCTACAAGAACGTAGCAAAGTGTTTTCAGGTAGCTGTTTCCTCAGATTGTAATGTTATTAAGAAATGGCAGTTAACAGAAACAGTGGAGATCAAGGTGAGGTCTGGAAGATGAAGAAAACTTTCTGAAAGAACTGCTCATTGGATTGCTAGAAAGGCAAATAAAACCCCTGTTTGACTGCCAAAGACCTTCAGAAAGATTTAGCAGACCCTGGAGTGGTGGTGCACTGTTCTACTATGCAGCGACACCTGAACAAATATGACCTTCATGGGAGAGTCATGGGAGAGGAAAACCTTTCCTGCGTCCGAGCCACAAAATTCAGCGTCTGAAGTTTGCAAACGAACATCTAAATAAACCTGATGCATTTTGGAAACGAGTCCTGTGGACTGATAAAATCAAAATAGAACTTTTTGGCCACAATGTGCAAAGGTATGTTTGGAGAAAAAAGGGGGCCAAATTCCAGGAAAAGAACACCTCTCCAACTCTGAAGCATGGGTGTGGATCGATCATGCTTTGGGGTTGTGTTGCAGCCAGTGGCACAGGGCACATTTCATTGGTCGAGGGAAGCATGGATTCAAATAAATACCAGCAAACTCTGGAAGTAAACATCACACCATCTGTAAAAAAGTTGAAGTTAAAAAGAGGACGGGTCCTACAATAAGACGATGATCCAAAATACACCTTAAAATCTACAATGGAATACCTCAAGAGGCCCAAGCTGAAGGTTTTGCCCTGGCCCTCACAGTCCCCTGACCTAAACATCATTTGAAAATCTGTGGATAGATCTCAAAAGAGCAGTGCATGCAAGACAGCCCAAGAAACTTGTAGAACTGGAAGCCTTTTGCAAGGACAAGTGCACGAAAATCCCCCAGGTAAGAACTGAAAGATTATTAGCTGGCTTCAAAAAGTGTTTACAAGCTGTGATACTTGCCAAAGGGGGTGTTACGAAGTACTAACTATGCAGGGTGCCCAAACTTTTGCTTCAGGTCCTTTTCATTTTTTGGTATTTTACCCCGTAAATGATGGAAATAAAACTGTAATCTTGCTGAAAATATTAAAGAAACGTCATCTTTACCCTTGTGCCTTTTGGTGATCAGTTCATCGATTGCTCACTTAACTATTCACGGTAACAGACATTTTCAGCAAGGGCGCCCAAACTTTTTCGTCCTCGGTTGGTTCAGCAACACGCTCCGCCATTTATATATAATTTTTTTCTTTAGTTTTTTTTTTTTTGGTGGTGGTTAAAGCAACTTGCAGCCATTGACTAGGTTGGAGTGTGGAACAGGAGATATGGATGGGGGGGCTGTATTCTTTTAGCTATTTCTGTTTTTTAAATACTTGATGACAGTCATATATCTGACTTGATGTGCTCCACCGTTTTATTTTTCTCTACTCATGGTATATGAGCTGATATCCTAGTAGTAGAGTAGCCAATCAGAGCATGCGATTGCTCATATCCAGTGAATGTGGAAAAATATATATTATCCCTTTTTAACGGTGCTACGGTATATCATATTATTTTTCCATCTTCTCTTCTGTTTTCTCCAGCATCACGGGAATGCGTGACTTAAAACACGCCTCATCTAGCACACGGTTGCCGTCGTGGATGGTCACGCTCTTGATAGCACATGTGCCTTGGTCTATGTTGTGGTTAGTTCATGGATATGAGCCTTAGTTTGTATATTTTGTTTGGCTTACCGTACTTTAAGCACATCATGTCTTGCTCATGACTACTGTTTCTTTGTTTCTTTTGTGCTTGTTCAAGACATTGCTTTTCCTCATCATGTTCGTATTCGTGTGTGTGTGTATATAAGCTATCTACGGTTTCCTTCCCTGTGTCCAAAATCACTCCCTACTCACTATATAGTGGACTATTGTAGTGAGTTCGCCATTTTGTAGCGCTGTCCGAATGGATAGCGAGAATCATTACACCCTATAGAGGATGTGCAGTCACGTGACCTGTCCGTGTCTACTCCGCCATATTGGACGGCTTCAGGATTGTTTACCTTGCGCGAGCGTAATGGATCCAGGGAGTAATCCCCAAGAAAATTCGGAAAATACCCCATCTACATCGCGCGATAACTTGTCTAAGTTTGTTCAGCATCTTGAAGGTGACGTGAGGCAGCGTTGTGTGGAAAAGTGTTCCAGGTTGGGGATTGCAGATCCGTACAACTTGCCGCAATCCTTGTTCAGGGAAATTCGGAGCTGCGGTGCCGGCGATTTGCCCGATCTGGCCGACCACGACATTTACAATTTTCTTGTTAATTGTGAATTGTGTTAGCCCTCAAAGCTTACAAGAGCCTGGAAGCTTATAAATATTTTGTTGCAGGATGGGTATCCCAACTATACCTCTGGAAGGTTCCGAAGAAGAATGTCTACTTGATAACCTCACGGGTAAGTGGCATTAAGACGTTTATCATAAAGAGACTATGCAGGACGTTTTATCGTAAGAATGTTCGAAATCTAAACTCCGTTCCAGATAATGACAGGGTTGTAAATATGTATGTTTTTGTCTGGAAAAAAATATCACAAATCACCGCGATCTTTATCTGTGCAGAATTATTATTCAGTATCGGATATAAATGTATAGGTACAGATGTACTAGGAGTATTGAATTAGAAGATTACACCTACCTGATATGAAGTGTTCACTACAAATTCGGCTGGTACAACTGGGGTACCAGTTTTCTCTTCGCACAGCGGACACCCATTTTGCGCGTCTCTCCTCGTCTGCGGGGAATCTATAAAATGACAGGCCCTCCTTTAGGCCCTGTCTATTGGTACAACCAAATGCTGAACAAGATATAACCATTCTCGAAAGATCTACTCCCACACACTTGATAATTAGAACGGGTTCGTCTAAGTTCTATGCGCGGCCATGCAGTCCAAGATGGCAGATAAACAAATATCACGTGACGTCACGTGCACGCTCTCTATATAGTGCACTCAAAGTATCCCACAATGCATCACGAAAAGTAGCGTACAATGGTCACTGACCAAGCAATATATCCCATCATGCATTGCAGTCGCGCTGAAAGAAATCAAATCTCATCTCATCTGTAGCCGCTTTATCCTGTGCTACAGGGTCGCAGGCAAGCTGGAGCCTATCCCAGCTGACTACGGGCGAAAGGCGGGGTACACCCTGGACAAGTCGCCAGGTCATCACAGGGCTGACACATAGACACAGACAACCATTCACACTCACATTCACACCTACGGTCAATTTAGAGTCACCAGTTAACCTAACCTGCATGTCTTTGGACTGTGGGGGAAACCGGAGCACCCGGAGGAAACCCACGCGGACACGGGGAGAGCATGCAAACTCCACACAGAAAGGCCCTCGCCGGCCACGGGGCTCGAACCCGGACCTTCTTGCTGTGAGGCGACAGCGCTAACCACTACACCACCGTGCCGCCCGTGTGCAGAACATTGGAACTAAAATGAAAGAGCCCGTGTTTGTATCCACTTCTTTCCGTGATGCATTTTTGTCTTATTTCTGAGTGTCCCTGAATCACACCAAGTTAAATTATCCTGAAAATCATCCTTATCTTTAGGCTTTATAATTTGTAATAAATTGGAAGATTCCACCCCCCCCCCCACCCCCCACCCCCACCCCCCGCCTGTTCAACACGCAGTGCAATCTAGTCATTAATATTTATGAACAGATCCTCAATTTTCATTAATATTTAGTAGCTCACTCATGTAAGTTTAAAAATATGGCTGGCCTGAATGGGGGGAAAAATCGGAGGAAAACAAAATATTCACCTGTGAATACAAATGATTCACCTTCTTATGTAGCAGTTTATTCGGTGTAGTCTACAGGGTATCTGAAAAGTTTGGAACCAACCGGGAACATGCTGAACAGTTACGTCAACCTGAACATGTTGAACAAAATCCGCAAAAAAACACGATGCAGCAGCTGAGGAAATGCGGAGTGTAAGGGTGAACATGGAGAGCGCATGTTGTAAATAATAGATACGAAATTAACTAATCTCGGGTTGCTCTCATTAGTTCCTGAGTTTCTCAACATCCTGTGTTGATTTGTATGAGGAGGCTGCTGCAGGTCTGAGATGCCGTTAGCATGCACCATGAAATTACAACATAGCTAGCTAGTAGCAACGGAAGATTTCTTTCTTTCTTTTCAGTTTTTCGATGTCCATTGGTGTGTTTTTCTCTTGTAAACAGAGGGAAGGGAATATATCTGATGTACCATGAAAAAAGCTATTATTATACACACTCTTTCTTTCTTTCTTTCTTTCTTTCTTTCTTTCTTTCTTTCTTTCTTTCTTTCTTTCAGTTTTTCGATGTCCATCGGTGTGTTTTTCTCTTGTAAACAGAGGGAAGGGAATATATCTGATGTACCATGAAAAAAGTTATTATACACACCTTTCTTTCTTTCAGTTTTTCGATGTCCATTGGTGTGTTTTTCTCTTGTAAACAGAGGGAAGGGAATATATCTGATGTACCACGAAAAAAGCTATTATACACACCCACTTTCTTTCTTTCTTTCATTCAGTTTTTCGATCTCTATCGGTGTGTTTTTCTCTTGTAAACAGAGGGAAGGGAATATATCTGATGTACCACGAAAAAAGCTATTATACACACCCATCTTTCTTTCTTTCTTTCTTTCTTTCTTTCTTTCTTTCTTTCTTTCTTTCAGTTTTTCGATGTCCATTGGTGTGTTTTTCTCTTGTAAACAGAGGGAAGGGAATATATCTGATGTACCACGAAAAAAGCTATTATACACACCCATCTTTCTTTCTTTCTTTCTTTCTTTCTTTCAGTTTTTCGATGTCCATTGGTGTGTTTTTCTCTTGTAAACAGAGGGAAGGGAATATATCTGATGTACCACGAAAAAAGCTATTATACACACCCATCTTTCTTTCTTTCTTTCTTTCTTTCTTTCTTTCTTTCTTTCTTTCTTTCAGTTTTTCGATGTCCATTGGTGTGTTTTTCTCTTGTAAACAGAGGGAAGGGAATATACACTTGTGTTCAAAATAATAGCAGTCCAACACGACTAACCAGATCAGTCACTGTTTTTGGTGGAAATTATATTACTACATGGCAAATAATTTACCAGTAGGTGTAGTAGAGTCATAGAAAACCAACAGACCCAACATTCATGATGTGCATGCTCCTGAGTCTGTGTAATCGAATAATTAAGTGAAAGGGACGTGTTCAAAATAATAGCAGTGTGGAGTTTAATTAGTGAGGTCATTCATTCTGTGAAAAAACAGATGTCAATCAGGTGGCCCTAATTTAAGGATGAAGCCAGCACATGTTGTACATGCATTTCTTTCTGAAAACCTGAGAAACATGGGTCGTTCCAGACATTGTTCAGAAGAACAGCGTGCTTTGATTAAAACGTTGATTGGAGAGGTAAAACGTATACTGTAAAGAAGTGCAGAAAATGATGGGCTGCTCAGCTAAAATGATCTCCAGTGCTTTAAAATGGACAGCAAAACCAGAGAGACGTGGAAGAAAACGGAAGACTACCATTTGAATGGATCGAAGAATAGCCAGAATGGCAAAGACTCAGCCAATGATCAGCTCCAGGGTGATCAAAGACAGTCTGAAGTTACCTGTGAGTACTGTGACAATTAGAAGATGCCTGTGTGAAGTTAATCTATCGGCAAGAAGCCCCCGCAAAGTTCCACTGTTAAAAAAAAAAGACGTGCTGAAGAGGATACAATTTGCCAAAGAACACCTCGACTGGCCTAAAGAGAAATGGAAAAACATTTTGTGGACTGATGAAAGTAAAATTGTTCTTTTTGGGTCCAAGAGCCGCAGACAGTATTTCAGACGACCCCCAAACACTGAATTCAAGCCACAGTACACTCTGAAGACAGTGAAGCATGGTGGTGCAAGCATCATGATATGGGGATGTTTCTCTTACTGTGGTGTTGGGCCCATTTATCGCATACCAGGGATCATGGATCAGTTTGCATATATCAAAATACTTGAAGGGGTCATGTTGCCTTATGCTGAAGAGGAAATGCCCTTGAAATGGGTGTTTCAACAAGACAACGACCCCAAACACACCAGTAAGCGAGCAGCATCAGGGTTCAAGACCAACAAAATGAAAGTTATGGAGTGGCCAGCCCAATCCCCGGACCTTAATCCGATAGAACACTTGTGGGGTGACATCAAAAATGCTGTTTCTGAGGCAAAACCAAGAAATGCAGAGGAATTGTGGAATGTTGTCAAATCATCCTGGGCTGGAATACCTGTTCACAGGTGCCAGAAGTTCTCAGAAACCGTGGTTATACAACTAAATATTAGTTTAGTGATTCACAGGAATACTAAATCCTTAAGATTTTTTCAGTTTATACAGTAAATATTTGGAGTTTGTAATGAAAAATGCAGACACTGCTATTTTTTTGAACAGCCCAATGTTCATTTTTATTCATTTTCTGTAAAGTAATTAAAATATTGATGCATTTTTCTTCATGTTTTGGTGTAGAATATAATGTGCAGTGTTCCCAATGCATGGAAATAAAAACTATTATAAGGATTTTGAGCTTTACTCACGTTTTTAAACACACTGCTATTATTTTGAACACAACTGTATCTGATGTACCACGAAAAAAGCTATTATACACTCTTTCTTTCTTTCTTTCTTTCTTTCTTTCTTTCTTTCTTTCTTTCTTTCTTTCAGTTTTTCGATGTCCATTGGTGTGTTTTTCTCTTGAAAACAGAGGGAAAGGAATATATCTGATGTACCACGAAAAAAGCTATTATATACACCCTTTCTTTCTTTCTTTCTTTCTTTCTTTCTTTCTTTCTTTCTTTCTTTCTTTCTTTCTTTCTTTCTTTCTTTCTTTCTTTCTTTCTTTCTTTCTTTCTTTCTTTCTTTCTTTCTTTCTTTCTTTCTTTCTTTCTTTCTTTCTTTCTTTCTTTCTTTCTTTCTTTCTTTCTTTCTTTCTTTCTTTCTTTCTTTCTTTCTTTCTTTCTTTCTTTCTTTCTTTCTTTCTTTCTTTCTTTCTTTCTTTCTTTCTTTCTTTCTTTCTTTCTTTCTTTCTTTCTTTCTTTCTTTGTCCATTGGTGTATTTTTCTCTTGTAAACAGAGGGAAGGGAATAT
>NC_083594.1:45420836-45503336 GCF_027579695.1 Neoarius graeffei
TTTCTATCTTTCTTTTCAGTTTTTCGATGTCCATTGGTGTGTTTTTCTCTTGTAAACAGAGGGAAGGGAATATATCTGATGTACCATGAAAAAAGCTATTATTATACACCTCTTTCTTTCTTTCTTCTTTCTTTCTTTCTTTTCTTTCTTTCTTTCTTTCTTTCTTTCTTTCTTTCTTTCTTTCTTTCTTTCTTTCTTTCTTTCTTTCTTTCTTTCTTTCTTTCTTTCTTTCTTTCAGATTTTCGATGTCCATCGGTGTGTTTTTCTCTTGTAAACAGAGGGAAGGGAATATATCTGATGTACATGAAAAAAGTTATTATACACACCTTTCTTTCTTCAGTTTTTCGATGTCCATTGGTGTGTTTTTCTCTTGTAAACAGAGGGAAGGGAATATATCTGATGTACCACGAAAAAAGCTATTATACACACCCACTTTCTTTCTTTCTTTCATTCAGTTTTTCGATGTCCATCGGTGTGTTTTTCTCTTGTAAACAGAGGGAAGGGAATATATCTGATGTACCATGAAAAAAGTTATTATACACACCTTTCTTTCTTTCAGTTTTTCGATGTCCATTGGTGGTGTTTATTTTCTTGTAAACAGAGGGGAAGGGAATATATCTGATGTACAACGAAAAAAGCTATTATACACACCCACTTTCTTTCTTTCTTTTCATTCAGTTTTTTCGATGTCTATCGGTGTGTTTTTCTCTTGTAAACAGAGGGAAGGGAATATATCTGATGTACCACGAAAAAAGCTATTATACACACCCATCTTTCTTTCTTTCTTTCTTTCTTTCAGTTTTTCGATGTCCATTGGTGTGTTTTTTCTCTTGTAAACAGAGGGAAGGGAATATATCTGATGTACCACGAAAAAAGCTATTATACACACCCATCTTTCTTTCTTTCTTTCTTTCTTTCTTTCTTTCTTTCTTTCAGTTTTTCGATGTCCATTGGTGTGTTTTTCTCTTGTAAACAGAGGGAAGGGAATATATCTGATGTACCACGAAAAAAGCTATTATACACACCCATCTTTCTTTCTTTCTTTCTTTCTTTCTTTCTTTCTTTCTTTCTTTCTTTCTTTCAGTTTTTCGATGTCCATTGGTGTGTTTTTCTCTTGTAAACAGAGGGAAGGGAATATACACTTGTGTTCAAAATAATAGCAGTCCAACACGACTAACCAGATCAGTCACTGTTTTTGGTGGAAATTATATTACTACATGGCAAATAATTTACCAGTAGGTGTAGTAGAGTCATAGAAAACCAACAGACCCAACATTCATGATGTGCATGCTCCTGAGTCTGTGTAATCGAATAATTAAGTGAAAGGGACGTGTTCAAAATAATAGCAGTGTTGGAGTTTAATTAGTGAGGTCATTCATTTCTGTGAAAAAACAGATGTCAATCAGGTGGCCCTAATTTAAGGATGAAGCCAGCACATGTTGTACATGCATTTCTTTCTGAAAACCTGAGAAACATGGGTCGTTCCAGACATTGTTCAGAAGAACAGCGTGCTTTGATTAAAACGTTGATTGGAGAGGTAAAACGTATACTGTAAAGAAGTGCAGAAAATGATGGGCTGCTCAGCTAAAATGATCTCCAGTTGCTTTAAAATGGACAGCAAAACCAGAGAGACGTGGAAGAAAACGGAAGACTACCATTTGAAGTGGATCGAAGAATAGCCAGAATGGCCAAGACTCAGCCAATGATCAGCTCCAGGGTGATCAAAGACGGTCCTGAAGTTACCTGTGAGTACTGTGACAATTAGAAGATGCTGTGTGAAGTTAATCTATCGGCAAGAAGCCCCCGCAAAGTTCCACTGTTAAAAAAAAAAGACGTGCTGAAGAGGATACCAATTTGCCAAGAACACCTCGACTGGCCTAAAGAGAAATGGAAAAACATTTTGTGGACTGATGAAAGTAAAATTGTTCTTTTTGGGTCCAAGAGCCGCAGACAGTATTTCAGACGACCCCCCAAACACTGAATTCAAGCCACAGTACACTCTGAAGACAGTGAAGCATGGTGGTGCAAGCATCATGATATGGGGATGTTTCTCTTACTGTGGTGTTGGGCCCATTTATCGCAATACCAGGGATCATGGATCAGTTTGCATATATCAAAATACTTGAAGGGGTCATGGTTGCCTTATGCTGAAGAGGAAATGCCCTTTGAAATGGGTGTTTCAACAAGACAACGACCCCAAACACACCAGTAAGCGAGCAGCATCAGGGTTCAAGACCAACAAAATGAAAGTTATGGAAGTGGCCAGCCCAATCCCCGGACCTTAATCCGATAGAACACTTGTGGGGTGACATCAAAAATGCCTGTTTCTGAGGCAAAACCAAGAAATGCAGAGGAATTGTGGAATGTTGTCAAATCATCCTGGGCTGGAATACCTGTTCACAGGTGCCAGAAGTTCTCAGAAACCGTGGTTATACAACTAAATATTAGTTTAGTGATTCACAGGAATACTAAATCCTTAAGATTTTTTTCAGTTTATACAGTAAATATTTGGAGTTTGTAATGAAAAATGCAGACACTGCTATTTTTTGAACAGCCCAATGTTCATTTTTATTCATTTTCTGTAAAGTAATTAAAATATTGATGCATTTTTCTTCATGTTTTGGTGTAGAATATAATGTGCAGTGTTCCCAATGCATGGAAATAAAAAACTATTATAAGGATTTTGAGCTTTACTCACGTTTTTAAACACACTGCTATTATTTTGAAACACAACTGTATCTGATGTACCACGAAAAAAGCTATTATACACTCTTTCTTTCTTTCTTTCTTTCTTTCTTTCTTTCTTTCTTTCTTTCTTTCAGTTTTTCGATGTCCATTGGTGTGTTTTTCTCTTGAAAACAGAGGGAAAGGAATATATCTGATGTACCACGAAAAAAGCTATTATATACACCCTTTCTTCTTTCTTCTTTCAGTTTTTCGATGTCCATTGGTGTGTTTTTCTCTTGAAAACAGAGGGAAAGGAATATATCTGATGTACCACGAAAAAAGCTATTATATACACCCTTTCTTTCTTTCTTTCTTTCTTTCTTTCTTTCTTTCAGTTTTTCGATGTCCATTGGTGTGTTTTTCTCTTGAAACAGAGGGAAAGGAATATATCTGATGTACCACGAAAAAAGCTATTATATACACCCTTTCTTTCTTTCTTCTTTCTTTCTTTCTTTCTTTCTTTCTTTCTTTCTTTCTTTCTTTCTTTCTTTCTTTCTTCTTTCTTTCTTTCTTTCTTTCTTTCTTTCTTTCTTTCTTTCTTCTTCTTTCTTTCTTTCTTCTTCTTTCTTTCTTTCTTTCTTTCTTTTCTTTCTTTCTTTCTTTCTTTCTTTCTTCTCTTTCTTTCTTTCTTTTCTTTCTTTCTTTCTTTCTTTCTTTGTCCATTGGTGTATTTTTCTCTTGTAAACAGAGGGGAAGGGAATATATCTGATGTACCACGAAAAAAGCTATTATACACACCCACTCTTTCTTTCTTTCTTTCCTTTCAGTTTTTTCGATGTCCATTGGTATGTGGTTTTTCTCTTGTAAACAGAGGGAAGGGAATATATCTGATGTACACGAAAAAGCTATTATACACACCCACTCTTTCTTTCTTTCTTTCTTTCTTTCTTTCTTTCTTTCTTTCTTTCTCTTTCAGTTTTTCGATGTCCATTGGTGTGTTTTTCTCCTTGAAAACAGAGGGAAAGGAATATATCTGATGTACCACGAAAAAAGCTATTATATACACCCTTTCTTTCTTTCTCTTTCTTTCTTTCTTTCTTTCAGTTTTTTGATGTCCATTGGTGTGTTTTTCTCTTGAAAACAGAGGGAAGGGAATATATCTGATGTACCACGAAAAAGCTATTATACACACCTTCTTTCTTCTTTCTTTCTTTCTTTCTTTCTTTCTTTCTTTCTTTCTTTCTTTCTTTCTTCTCTTCTTTCTTTCTTCTTCAGTTTTCGATGTCCATTGGTGTATTTTTCTCTTGTAAACAGAGGGAAGGGAATATATCTGATGTACCACGAAAAAAGCTATTATACACACCCACTCTTTCTTTTCTTTCTTTCTTTCTTTCTTTCAGTTTTTCGATGTCCATTGGTGTGTTTTTCTCTTGTAAACAGAGGGAAGGGAATATATCTGATGTACCACGAAAAAAGCTATTATACACACCCACTCTTTCTTTCTTTCTTTCTTTCTTTCTTTCTTTCTTTCTTTCTTTCTTTCTTTCTTTCTTTCTTCTTTCAGTTTTTCGATGTCCATTGGTGTGTTTTTCTCTTGAAAACAGAGGGAAAGGAATATATCTGATGTACCACGAAAAAAAGCTATTATATACACCCTTTCTTTCTTTCTCTTTCTTTCTTTCTTTCTTTCTTTCAGTTTTTTGATGTCCATTGGTGTGTTTTTCTCTGAAAACAGAGGGAAGGGAATATATCTGATGTACCACGAAAAAAAGCTATTTATACACACCTTTCTTTCTTTCTTTCTTTCTTTCTTTCTTTCTTTCTTTCTTTCTTTCTTTCTTTCTTTCAGTTTTTCGATGTCCATTGGTGTGTTTTTCTCTTGAAAACAGAGGGAAGGGAATATATCTGATGTACCACGAAAAAAAGCTATTATACACACCCACTCTTTCTTTCTTTCTTTCTTTCTTTCTTTCTTTCTTTCTTCTTTCTTCTTCTTTCTTTCTTTCTTTCTTTCTTTCTTTCTTTCTTTCTTTCTTTCTTTTCTTTCTTTCTTTCTTTCTTTCTTTCTTTCTTTCTTTCTTTCTTTCTTTCTTTCTTTCTTTCTTTCTTTCTTTGTCCATTGGTGTATTTTTCTCTTGTAAACAGAGGGAAGGGAAATATATCTGATGTACCACGAAAAAAGCTATTATACACACCCACTCTTTCTTTCTTTCTTTCTTTCAGTTTTTCGATGTCCATTGGTGTGTTTTTCTCTTGTAAACAGAGGAAGGGAATATATCTGATGTACCACGAAAAAAAAGCTATTATACACACCCACTCTTTCTTTCTTTCTTTCTTTCTTTCTTTCTTTCTTTCTTTCTTTCTTTCTTTCTTTCAGTTTTTCGATGTCCATTGGTGTGTTTTTCTCTTGAAAACAGAGGGAAAGGAATATATCTGATGTACCACACGAAAAAAGCTATTATATACACCCTTTCTTTCTTTCTCTTTCTTTCTTTCTTTCTTTCAGTTTTTTGATGTCCATTGGTGTGTTTTCTCTTGAAAACAGAGGGAAGGGAATATATCTGATGTACCACGAAAAAAAGCTATATACACACCTTTCTTTCTTTCTTTCTTTCTTTCTTTCTTTCTTCTTCTTTCTTTCTTTCTTTCTTTCTTTCTTTCTTTCTTTCAGTTTTTCGATGTCCATTGGTGTATTTTTCTCTTGTAAACAGAGGGAAGGGAATATATCTGATGTACCACGAAAAAAAGCTATTATACACACCCACTCTTTCTTTCTTTCTTTCTTTCTTTCTTTCTTTCTTTCAGTTTTTCGATGTCCATTGGTGTGTTTTTCTCTTGTAAACAGAGGGAAGGGGAATATATCTGATGTACCACGAAAAAAAGCTATTATACACACCCACTCTTTCTTTCTTTCTTTCTTTCTTTCTTTCTTTCTTTCTTTCTTTCTTTCAGTTTTTCGATGTCCATTGGTGTGTTTTTCTCTTGAAAACAGAGGGAAAGGAATATATCTGATGTACCCACGAAAAAAGCTATTATATACCACCCTTTCTTTCTTTCTCTTTCTTTCTTTCTTTCTTTCTTTCTTTCAGTTTTTTGATGGTCCATTGGTGTGTTTTTCTCTTGAAAACAGAGGGAAGGGAATATATCTGATGTACCACCGAAAAAAGCTATTATACACACCTTTCTTTCTTTCTTTCTTTCTTTCTTTCTTTCTTTCTTTCTTTCTTTCTTTCTTTCTTTCTTTCTTTCTTTCAGTTTTTCGATGTCCATTGTGTGTTTTTCTCTCTTGAAAACAGAGGGAAGGGAATATATCTGATGTACCACGAAAAAAAAGCTATTATACACACCCACTCTTTCTTTCTTTCTTTCTTTCTTTCTTTCTTTCTTTCTTTCTTTCTTTCTTTCTTTCTTTCTTTCTTTCTTATCTTTCTTTCTTTCTTTCTTTCTTTCTTTCTTTCTTTCTTTCAGTTTTTCGATGTCCATTGGTGTGTTTTTCCTCTTGAAAACAGAGGGAAGGGAATATATCTGATGTACCCACACGAAAAAAAGCTATTATACACACCCCCTCTCTTTCTTTCTTTCTTTCTTTCTTTCTTTCTTTCTTTCTTCTTTCTTTCAGTTTTTCGATGTCCATTGGTGTGTTTTTCTCTTGTAAACAGAGGGAAGGGAATATATCTGATGTACCACGAAAAAAGCTATTATACACACCCTTCCTTCCTTCCTGCCTTCCTTCCTTCCTGCCTGCCTTGTAACATGACGTTGTTCCAAACCTGCGCAGAAATCTGTTGAGATTATTTAGAGATTTTATTATTGAGTCATGAAACTCAGAGCTGAATCGAATGTATGTACTTGAACCCGTGTGTGTGTGTGTGTGTGTGTGTGTGTGTGTTCTCACCGCTGTCCTGAGAGAAATGATCTGTGCTGTTGTGGAATGACTTGAAAGGGAGGTTGGAGGACCGCAGAAAGCAAAGAACGTTTGTCTTGAAGGTCTCATGACATACAATCTTCAATTATTTTGTTATTCTCTGAGATGCTATAAAACGGGCTGATTTCCGCGGTGCCGCTTAAAATTTTGGGGCTGTGCCTTTAAGCTTAAATATGCAAATAGCTTCACTTTGATTGGATAATGAAATCTGTTTGGTGTGGATGACAGAGTTGGATGTTAGCTAATCAGAGCAAAGCTATCTCACTCACTGGCTGAGTTCCAAATTGCACCATGCTTCTAAACAAGTGCACTATAAAGACTGAGATTGTAGTTCTGTGCATGTCGGGGGCAAAGCCAAAAACCAACGTTAAATGCCCGTGACCTTGAATCAATCAGATGCCATTGCATTTAAATCCGACAGCAGTGGTTAGCACCGTCGCCTCACAGCAAGAAGGTTCCAGGTTTAAACTTCCTGGTTGACTGGGGCCTTTCTGTATGGTGTTTGTATGTTCTCCCCATGTCTGTGTGGGTTTCCACTGGGTGCACCGGTGTCGCTCCCCCCCCAAACACACACATACTGTTCAAAGACATGCAGGTTAGGTAAAAATACCCAGCTACTGGGGTTGCACAAGCCAGTGCATACTTGGTGCTGGTCCCAAGCACCAAGGGAGGGGGAAGAACATCCAGGGCAAAGCCTATGCGAAATCAAATATGTGGAAACATATCTGCTGTGGTGACCCCTAACGGGAGCAGCCAAAAGGAGTATAAAAGACATTTACGACATGGCTTCAAGAACACTTTGGAAAACTGTTTTTGGTAAACAGTTTGTCACTGTGTCTATAAATGTAAGTTAAGACTCTACCATGCAGAAATCCAGAAACGTGGCTGACTTTTCTGGATCAAGTGTGCTGTGGCCTGATGAGTCCACGTTTCAGTTTGTTTTGGGAAATCATGGACGTTGTCCTCTCCGGACCAAAGAGGAAAAGGACCGTCCGAATTGTAGGTGCTAAAGAAGGCAACTGGACTTGCTCGAAATTCTTGAAGATGTTTCACCTCTCATCCGAAAGGCTTCTTAAGTTCTGTCTGACTAGTGGGGAGTTCCAGGTATACCCAGCTCCTGGGGTTGACCAAGCCAGTGCATCCTTGGTGCTGGTCCCAAGACCAGATAGATTGGGGAGGGTTGAGGGTTGAATATCTGGACCCCTCCCCATTAGTCAGACATAACTGAAGAAGCCTTTTGGATGAGAGGCGAAACGTCTTCAAGAATTTCAAGCAAGTCCAGTTGCCTTTTTTTAGCACCTCCGGTTTGTGATGACCTGGATGACTGAGAACCTTCACAGACATACGACCATCCAAACTATTACTAGCACAGAGTTCAAAAGCCAGCATCTGTGATTGTTTGGGGGGGTGATTGTGCACATGGCAGGGGTAAATTGCACATCTGTGAAGGCACCATTAATGCTGAAAGGTACATATAGGTTTTGGAGTAACATATGCTGCCATCCAACAATGTTTTTACAGGGACGTCCCTGCTTATTCCAGCAAAACGATGCCAAGCCGCATTCTGGACATGTTGCAGCAGTATGACTAAATATTAAGAGTGCGGGTGCTAAACTGGCCTGCCTGCCTCCCGTTGAAAATGTGCAGTGCATTATGAGGCGGAAAATACAACCACCAAGACCTCAGGCTACTGAGCAACTAAAGTTGTACATCGAGCAAGAATGGTAAAGAATTTCATGTTCAGAACTTCAACAACCTTAGTTCCCAAACATTTACTGAGTGGTGTTAAAAGAAAAGGTGATGTAACACAGTGGTAAACATGCCTCTGTCCCAACTTTTTTGGAATGTGTTGTCTGGGCCAAAAAAAAAAAATCATGCGCACATGAATCGTTGGCCCGCCTTTAGCTTTGATTATGGTTCACGTTCCCCATGGCATTGTTTCAGCAACCTTATGTAACAATGTGACATTTTATTTCCATCCAGAGTTGCATTCATTTTTCATTGAGCTTTTGTCTTGACTATGGGAGAGTCGAACCACTCTGTCAGTTCTTCTCCAGCACATCCCAAAGGCTTTGAATGGGGTTAAGGTCAAGGCTCTGTGGTGGCTAATTCATGTGTGGAAATAATTCCCCATGCTCCCTGAACCATTTTTTCACAATTTGAGCCCTAATTTTATGCCCGTGCAATCAGGGAAGAAAAAAAATCCATTGATTTAATAACCTGGTCATTCAGTACATTCATGAAGCGGAAAATACAACCACCAAGTAGGAAGCTGCCTTCGGTTTATTGCCACATAACATTGCTGAGCCTCGACCTGACCAACTGAAGCAACCCCAGATCATAACACTGCCTCCAGAGGCTTGTACAGTGGCCACTATGCAAGATGGATGCATCGCGTTATGAGCTTCCCTTCTTACCCTGACACGCCCATCACTCAGGAATAGGCTAATTCTGGACTTATCAAACCACATGACCTTTTTCCATTGCTCCAGAGTCCAATCTTTATGTCCAATCACTGTCCTTTTTAATGATTCAGCTTCAAGTGTTTAAGTGATCTCTGATCATGGTCAGTCAAGACAGTTCACCACTATCCTTCCAGGTTTTAATAATGTGTTAGACAGTTCTTAACCCAATTCCAGTTGTTTCAATAATCTCCTTAGTTTTCTTTGATTGATGCAGACCAGTTATTTGACCCTTCTGAAACACTAACATCTTTTTCACGACCATGGGGTACATCTTCCAGCATGGTTGTTTCAGTCAAGCCAAGTTTATTTGTATAGCGCTTTTAACAATAAACATTGTCGCAAAGCAGCTTTACAGAATTTGAACGACTTAAAATATGAGCTAATTTTATCCCCAATCTATCCCCAACGAGCACACCTGTGGCGACGGTGGCAAGGAAAAACTCCCTCAGACGACACGAGGAAGAAACTTCGAGAGGAACCAGACTCAAAAGGGAACCCATCCCCATCTGGGCAACAACAGACAACATGACTATAACATTAACAGTCCTAACAAAGTCAGCTTCGTTGATGCTATAAACCCCCCACCGACGGAAACCCGAGTGCAAAACCGTTCACGACAACCGCAGTCCCAAAGTCAGCAAGTCAACTGCAGTCCCCAGCCACAAAAACACCACTGCAAGAGTCCAGAGCGTCCTCCAGGCGCGACCCCCAGCTGTCCACATGGGGCCGCCCTCCACAGGAGCGATGCGATGAGACTCCAACCAGACACAGGGCACCAGGATGGACCAGGCAGGTCCGAGGAACAGAAGAAACCAGCATCTCGATCCCAGGACCGACATGTAACTCAGAGGGACAGGTTTGGGGGGGGGAAGAGAGAGAAAACACAGGTTTTCAGGTTTAATTTGTTTAAGAAATGAGAAGTTACTCACTGCATCCAATCAAGGGCTCTTCAACATCTGCTTATTTAAATCCAAATGGCTGGGCAGTGTATATTTCCCAAAAAACAATCAAGTTTATCACTTTGAACATCATTAAATATATTGTCTTTTTGTATTGCATTCAACTGAATAGGTCAAAAAGGATTTGCAAAATATTGCATTCTGGTTTTAGTTACATTTTATATAGCGTCCCGATATTTTTTGTAATTGGGCTTGTAGAAATATTATGGCTGTAGGGCCATTTTAAAATGTGTTTCATGTTTCTCTGCAGCTGCCCATCTTGTGTGTTGTGTATTTTTCCTTCTGTATTGATCCATTACACCCTAGTGGAAGAGAAACACTCATTGATCACCAGTAGAGGGAGCTGTGTATACAAGCAGACCATGGTTGGGGGAAAAAAGTACTGTAACGTTTTGCTTTTGACTTGGGCTTCAGTTGTGTTTCCGGTTCCCCTGATCATGGCACCTTTTGTGGTTACAACCCCAATATTTATGTGCAGAAGTATAGGAACAGGTGGCCTTGATGTAAATTGCACTGGTGGCATATCCCTTGCTCGCAACAACGACGTCAAGCTGGCGGCCCATTGACCTTGCCATATTGTTCTGTTTTTATATATATATATATATATATATATATATATATATATATATATATATATGATTTTTCTAGGCTTGTGCCATTGCTTCTTTTAGTTGTTTGGTTTTGGGGATTTTTCCTTCAGTTTTTTCTTGAGGAGATGAAATGCATGCTCAGCTGGGTTAAGCCCTGGTGATTGACTTGGACAGTCTAACATGTTCTACTTTTTAGCCCTGATGAAGTCCATTGTTGTGTTGGCAGTGTGCTTTGGGTCATTATCTTGCTGCATAATCGTCATCTGAATTTCCTGAAGATCATGGGGGGAAGGAACTTACTAAATGTTATTGTAATACTAACATGGTCACTTTTGAAAGTACACTACCGTTCAAAAGTTTGAGGTCACCCAGACAATGTTGTGTTTTCCATGAAAAGTCACACTTTTATTTACCACCATAAGTTGTAAAATGAATAGAAAATATAGTCAAGACATTTTTCTGGCCATTTTGAGCATTTAATCGACCCCACAAATGTGATGCTCCAGAAACTCAATCTGCTCAAAGGAAGGTCAGTTTTATAGCTTCTCTAAAGAGCTAAACTGTTTTCAGCTGTGCTAACATGATTGTACAAGGGTTTTCTAATCATCCATTAGCCTTCTGAGGCAATGAGCAAACACAGTCAGTGTGTTTACATGCACATCCAAATCGAGCTACTGTCGGTAATCGAGCTAAGGGTCCCAGCAGGGGTGCCAGAGAAATCCAATCCTACATGCACACAAGGAAATCGAACTATTGTGTGAGGTACATTGTGCACCCGAGCCACAGGTGGCGCTACACGCCCCATCGTGTTGGTACACTTCTGGTTGTCGTCATGAAGAAGAGGCGTGATTTCCACTTTACATTCACACCACATGTCATTGCCACCTGTTGGCTACAAACTGTCCTGCGCAGACCACTGTTTTGTAAGACAACTTATTTTGCGCAATTGTATATTTTTCTAAAGTCCATTTTTTTGCTTACAATTTAACTTATGTCTTAATAAACACACACAAAGTTGAATTGTTTTTGTTTTTTGTCTCCTTGTTCCTCCTGACCTCTTCTGCTGCTCGCTACTACTACTGTTGTCATGCCGACCGAGGCTGTTGTGTTTCCTGCTTGTGGTCTCGTCACTCGTCACTTCCGGAAGGGAAGTAAGTAGCTCGACAGGGTTACATGCACTAAGTAGCTCGGCTACAATCGCATAATCTAGGTCGCGTAGCTCAATTACGAGAAATCCAGTTCGTTTCGATTTCAGCCGAGCTAAGGTGTATCCATGGCATTTAGAACTTCGATTTCAGTCAAGCTACGGCAGAAATTCGATTTTCTCTATGTGCATGTAAACGCACTGAGTGTACCATTAGAACACTGGAGTGAGAGTTGCTGGAAATGGGCCTCTATACACCTATGGAGATATTGCACCAAAAACCAGACATTTGCAGCTAGAATAGTCATTTACCACATTAGCAATGTATAGAGTGGATTTCTGATTAGTTTAAAGTGATCTTCATTGAAAAGAACAGTGCTTTTCTTTCAAAAATAAGGACATTTCAAAGTGACCCCAAACTTTTGAACGGTAGTGTAAAGGCCTCTGCATGCTCTTGCGACAAGGCTTTCGCAGATAGCTTTTTGCAGACAGTTGTAATTTATTGTTGAGTGGGGAGAAATAGGCGTGCGCGATGTTATTCACCGGCACAACGCAAGGGGGCGCGAAGTCGCTAGGAGTAGTTGGTGGGTGTGGTTAGTGGAGTGTTTATCCTCCGGTTACTTATAATGACTAGAACTTTTTTTTTTTATAATGACTAGAACTGGAGTCGTATAGATGTACGTACTTCCTCAATCAACCGCTCTTCATGCTGCTCCATCTTCGCTCGTGTTTTAAAAATGGCGGTCGTGAAAACAAAACAAACCGGGAAAGTAGGGAAGCGGAAGTGCGTGTACAGCGGATGTAGAGTGGACCAATCAGAGCCCTCTTGTCTGCGAGGCTTCTGCGGTGGTCACAATTTTTGGGAGGTGCGCGCAGAGCGTCTGCGAAGGTGGGGGGGGCTACGCAGACACTATCTGCGACACCGTCTGCGAGGACTGGGTTGTCAGCATAAATTGGCCTTAACTGTGTGGCTCAGTTTTTATACTGAAAGCAAATAGTTCATTTTGTTAAGGACATCATTAAAATGTCTTCACGTTATTAGCATGAATGATACTTAACCACATTTTATGTACAACCCCAGATTATTATTTTTTTAAACAAACGCATTTAAATTTTTGATTCTTGCAACTCATTTCAAAAAGAGAGTTGGGACAGTATAGCATTTACCACTTTGTAATGAAACCATTCCTTCTCACAACACTTAAGATGTTTTAAAGACTGAAGACACCTCATAAAAGATTTGATCATTGTCATTTTTCATTTCAAAATTCGACGGAGAGGACGGGCACCCTCTTCTTCCACAGCCACGCCTTTGTAATGTGTGCAGAATGTGGTTTTGCATTGTCTTGTTGAAATTTCCCTGGAAAAGATGTCGTCTTGAAGGCTGCATATGCTGCTCCATAATCTCAACGTACATTTCTGCATTAATGCTCCATCACAGAAGTGTTGGTTACCTTTTCCAAGGGCACTGAAACCACCCCATACCATGACAGACCCTGACTTTTGGACTTGCTCCTGGTAACAGTCTGGATGGTCCTTTTGTCTTTGGTCCAGAGCACACAGCGTCCATTTCTTACAAAAAAGACCTGGAATACTGATCCGTCTAACCACAATACACGTTTCCACTGTGTGATGGTCCATCCCAGATTCCTCCGAGCCCAGAGAAGTTGATGGCACTTCTGGACACAGTTACCATAAGGCTTCCTTTTTGCTAAGTTTTAACTTGTATTTGTGACTGTAACTCCGTATTGTAGTGCTTGACAAAGGTTTGCGAAAGTAATCCCGAGCCCATGTGGTTATATCAGCTATAGATGAATGACAGTTCTTGATGCAGTACCATCTGAGGGATTGAAGATCACAGGTGTTCAGATTAGGCTTGCGCCCTTGCCTTTTACGCACCAAAATTCTTTGAGATTCCTTGAATCTTTTGATATTATGCACCACAGAGGGTGAAGTATCCAAATCCCTTCTTATCTTTCTTTGAGGAACATTGTTTTTAAAACATTTCGATAATTTTTGACAAACTGGAGACCCTCGGCCCATATTTGCTCCTCAAACACTCGGCCTTTCCTGGATACTGACTTTGTACCAAATCATGATTTATAATCACCTGTTTCAAATCACATCATTTATTTAATTGTTTTACCAACTTACTAGCCCTAAATTGACCCTGTCCCCACTTTTGTTTGGAATGTGTTACAGGCCTGAAACACAGGAATGGATGGATATTAACAAATAAAATGAAGTTAACCAGACAAAACATGATATCTTGTTTTGTCAAATATCTTGGGTCATACTTTCCGCAATTAAATGCATTTAGAAATCACGGCACTTTTTTTTAAATTGCATTTTCCCTACTGTCCCGATGACTTTTTTTTTTTTTTCTGATTTAGAGTTCTACTTGGGAGCGGCACAGTGGTGTAGTGGTTAGCACTGTCGCCTCACAGCAAGAAGGTTCTGGGTTCGAGCCCCGTGGCCGGCGAGGGCCTTTCTGTGCGGAGTTTGCATGTTCTCCCCATGTCCGCGTGGGTTTCCTCCGGGTGCTCCGGTTTCCCCCACAGTCCAAAGACATGCAGGTTAGGTTAACTGGTGACTCTAAATTGACCGTAGGTGTGAATGTGAGTGTGAATGGTTGTTTTTCTGTTACCCCTTTTCCACCAAATCAGTTCCAGTTCCGGTGCTGGTTCACAACTCGTTCAATTTGCTAGCCAGCTGAGAACCAGTTTGCTTTTCCATAGCTCGCGGTGCTAAGGGAAGCCACGTCATTACATCGCTGTGTACGTCAGTTACGTCGTTGTATACGTCATTACGTCGCTGTATATGTCAGTTACGTCACTACGTTTGCATAAACCTTGGTGCGAATATTGAAGCAAAAACAACATGGAAGAAGCAGCAGCAGCAACAACAATAATAATAATGGATGACTTCGTTTGTACAGCTGCTGCTGCTCATCGCTTAAAAATGGCGATATTTCGCGGTCTTGTTATTGTTGTTGGTCTTAACGTAAGCGGTTCTTTCCTCTGGCCCAGCAGAGAGTTGGTGCTAGCCTGGAACCGGGTTTTCTGGCCCCAGAGCCAGTTCTTTGTCAGTGGAAACAGAAAACCCGGTTCCAAACTAAGCACTGGCCCCAAACCAGCCCTGGAACTGCTTTGGTGGAAAAGGGGCATGTGTCAGCCCTGTGATGACCTGGCGACTTGTCCAGGGTGTACCCCGCCTCTCGCCCATAGTCAGCTGGGATAGGCTCCAGCTTGCCTGCGACCCTGTAGAACAGGATAAGTGGCTACAGATAATGGATGGATGGGTTCTATTTGCTAATTCTATAGTGGGGAGGGGACCCTCAACCTTTGTTTCTTTCGACCCTGTTACTTAAGAGCAAAATGCAGCTGGAATGTTGTAAAAAAGCGAAATAGTTGCTTGAGATGGCTTTGATTTCAGTGCTACAAATGCAAAATAAAGGTTACTTTTTAAGAGATAAAAAGGCTAAATAATCTCCCAATCAGGTAACCATCCAGTTCCTTTCGTATTCTTTTCGATTTACTTTGGAACAAATTGAGAATTTAGCAATGAAACACTACTACATGGGGTTTTTGTTGTGTCTCATTTAAAGCTGGTCTTAAGTAGAGTTTTGTGCACCAGGAGAGCTTTTCCTTTTTTCTCTTTCTTTTTTTTCTGTCCCTAAACTGGGCTGTGAAGCTGTAATATTTTCAGAAGAGGTGGTTTGTTTGTACAAATGTGCCACTGGGTGACATGAACCCTTTTCCTGTCAAATCAGTAGTGCTTACAGACGGGGATGAAATTTGGAGCGGCAGGCAGGAAGAAATGAATGATTTAAAGCATGAGGTTATCATAACAGCAGTGAAACGGACTGGAAAAATGAAACCGGCGTACCACCGACAGAGAAAATATCATGTCTTGTTTTAAGCATAATTATATTTGGATGAGGAAAGTGTATTTTCTCTTCTGTCTCTTGTTGCATACACTGGATTTTTTATTATTATTATTTCTTTTTCCCCATAATTTTCTCCATAATTTTCATCAGGGCCAGGTCCCACCCACCAGACAGCTCTCCCCAATGACATGACCAGCCAGGTAGGGTGAAGGCTACCAGGTGTTTCCTCCGAGCCACATGACCCCCATCTGACCACATCGATTCGAACTGTTGCTCATGCACCATCAAGGACGGCATAACATACTCGGAAGAAAGCGCTATCCGCCCACCTTCACACACACGAGCTCAGACGCCCTTGATTGGCTAATGTTGCTGTGATTGATTGTGGGTGATTTTATCAAGTTCTTTGTATATGATTCTTGTGTTAAGACTGGTACCATGGGGCTTGTATACACCCTGGATGGGGCGCCAGGGTGCATTCAGAAACACATGCACACCTGGGACAA
Organism: Neoarius graeffei; assembly: GCF_027579695.1. Classification (NCBI taxonomy): domain Eukaryota; kingdom Metazoa; phylum Chordata; class Actinopteri; order Siluriformes; family Ariidae; genus Neoarius; species Neoarius graeffei. The sequence continues at coordinate 45,436,982 of NC_083594.1, forward strand.
TTTAGAGTCACCAACCCACCTACTGGGATGTTTTTAGGAGGTGGGAGGAAACTGGAGAAACACAAATAGACAGGGATCGCATTAACACAGAAATCGTGCATTTTTTTACACACACGAATGTCAGAAAATGCATGTTCAGAATTTGTGTCCTGGGACGCAGGGCTCCTATTTTAATTTTTCCCGATTGCCTTGGGAAATCTGGTAGATTATATTGTTTAATAAACAAAGCAAAAGTGAACAGAACAAAAAGATCACAGCATCGCAGTCGATGGCAACTGCGGATATCTGGATGTGGGCTTTGGACGCGATATATTTTATTAGACCTAATGCTTGGCTCAATTAGCAGCATGTTAGTTATGTACTGATAATGTAGACTCGGCTAAACACCATAAAATATGCTAGATCTAGGCCCCGGCTTGTTTTTTACGGTTAGGCCACATTTGAACTTTACGGAAGCCGCGAGAGGCCCTTCATATAATCTTTTTTTATTCACCTTGTTATCCCGAGATAACGACATAATTAATTCAGGATCTCGAGAAAACAACTAATTCGGGATCTCGAGAAAACAAAACAATTATTCCGTGATCTCGAAAAAACAAAACAATTATTTCATGATCTCGAGAAAACAGCTGAGATTTCTAGCAGAGCTGCGCCCCCTGTGGGTCAGACAACGAAGACTTAGAAATTGGCGGACATGTAACAGAGCAGAAATGGCTTATGATGCCTTGAGAGAGAGGGGGGCCAGTCTTCTGCGGAGGTGCCGTGGACTAATTTTGAAACTATCCCTTATTAAAAGACTTAATGCAATCTCTCCCTGTGTCAACCCCTGATCAAAATATCGCCTTATTAGGTGATCGATTATTCCAGACATTCCAATGACCAAAGTTGCGTCTATACAGAATGAGAAATAGCCCCAAAGTCAGCATATCACAAGTCTCTTGGCGCACCTGAATGAACCATTTCTCAGCTGTTTACTCGAGATCATGAAATAATTTTGTTTTCTCGAGATCACGGAATAATTGTTTTGTTTTCTCGAGATCTCGAAATAACGGTTTTGTTTTCTCGAGATCTCGAATGAGTTGTGTTGTTTTCTCGAGATCCTGAATTAATTATGTCGTTATCTCGGGATAACAAGGTGAATAAAAAAAAGGATTATATGAAGGGCCTCTCTCGGCTTCCGTAGAGCTTACGTTTTGTCATAAGGTATTTTTCTTTATCGGGAATTTCTCATAACATTCCGGCACAAAACTTGCCTCGAGATATCAGTAGGCATCTGTACTTTGTCTGCCTTTAGCATCTCCAGTGTATTTAGAAGTCCTAAATACATCCCGTTCAGGATGTCCTAGTGTTCTAAATCCAGTAGCTGGTTTGCTGTACGCTTTTCAAGTCAAATAAATACAGTACATTTGTGCGTAAATTAAGAAGAAGCCTTTATTTTTGTCACATGTAAACTCAAGCACAGCGAAATTCCTCCTCTGCATTTAACCCATCTGAAGCAGTGAGTACATGCACGCGCAGAGAGAGCGCAGTGTGCAGAATAAATAAACAAATACCCGTACATTTGTGGGCAAATTATATGGATCGGTAATGCCTGCATGTTTCAGCTTTTGGATGGAATGCGATCTGGTGGTATAAAATACATTTTTTATAATTTCAGAGAGATTTTACTGACTGCAGTCGTCTCAGTTTTCATTATTAACTGTCGCGGCTGTTTGTTTACCCGGCAATATGGCGGACGCTGCATGATGAACAAAAATCTGTGATGTCACTGAAAGTCCTCTATATTCTATTCCAGGTTAAACACTCTCAAAGACTGAACGAAAAACCTTTAACTCCGTCGATTGTCAGTGGAAAAAATGCCAAGATCAAGATTGTGACTGCACACTGTCTTCTCTTTCTCTGTGTGTATTTGGGACCCACAAAACAATGCCAGGTTTGGCCAGTCATATGGGTCCCAGGACCCAGAACGACAAATCCTAGCGCCATCCCTGATGGACATGGGGAGAATTCTCCCATATGCTCCATCATTTGATTTCCCATTGATGATGCTTATTAATAAATAATACCATACTTCATAAATAGATGAGCTCATATCCATTCTCATCATTGTCTCTCACATCCTTGCTACAAAGACATTATATGTAATAATCCATGCTCGATCATCTTGTCAATTTGAGGAAAACTGTCCAAAATGTCTAATTATAGTTATTCATTAGAAAACTTTATACTTCTGTACTTGTGATGAGTGTAAATTTGTTGCTAATGGTAAGTAGAAAATTATCTGCTTCTCCAGTTTTCAGTTCTGAGAAACAGCCTGAGGCAAATTACACAAAAGGTTGGAATAGTTCAGTCTAAGACATACCTGTCAACCCTCCCGTTTTTCCCCGGAAATCCCTTATTTTGACTTATTTCCCGCTGTCTTGCCGTTTTTTTTTTTATTTTCCCGAAAATATCCCGTATTTTCACATTATATAAAAGTCGGTAGGTCCAGAATTCATGACGCGCCTCTGACAGGAGTTTACAGCAGGAAGTCGGGCCATGAATTCACGTCCCCGCCCTCTCCAGTACAGCAGGTGGCAGTCTAGTAATTACACATTGATTTTAATTGCATGTCTGTGAAGAAGACTGTCAGAACCATAGCGCTAGTCTGACCCATAGATTTACATAGAAGACTAGATTCCTCACCACGTATTCCAGAACGTCCGCACAGGGCGGCCATCTTACCACAGACAAGGGGTATGAAGACTTACGCAAGCCCAGCCCAGCACTCACATTATGATTTACAGGAAATCAAAGTACTGACTTTGATGACAAGCTGATGTGTGTGTCTGTTTTAATTGTAGATGTTTATATCAGTATGTTTAGTTTTATTTTAACTGCACATTGGAGCCTAGTCAAATGAAATTTCAATCTTCTGTGTTAACATATATTGACTTTGACATGATAATCAGCTTTGAATGTTCTTTTTGTAAATCTCATCTCATTATCTCTAGCCGCTTTATCCTGTTCTACAGGGTCGCAGGCAAGCTGGAGCCTATCCCAGCTGACTACGGGCGAAAGGCGGGGTACACCCTGGACAAGTCGCCAGGTCATCACAGGGCTGACACATAGACACAGACAACCATTCACACTCACATTCACACCTACGCTCAATTTAGAGTCACCAGTTAACCTAACCTGCATGTCTTTGGACTGTGGGGGGAAACCGGAGCACCCGGAGGAAACCCACGCGGACACGGGGAGAACATGCAAACTCCGCACAGAAAGGCCCTCGCCGGCCACGGGGCTCGAACCCGAACCTTCTTGCTGTGAGGCGACAGCGCTAACCACTACACCACCGTGCCGCCCCTTTTTGTAAATGTAAAGATATATTTTTATCCTTGGAAGTATAACCACATGTGATTTAATTAAATGCTTTTTTTTTTTTTTGTCACAAACTACCGTGAGTCGCTGTCACTGTTTTATACTATTACTTACTCGGGCAGTGCATTTGTTATTATGCTATGATGTGAGTGCATTAGGTTTTTGAGGTGGATGAAGTATTTCTGAAGTTTCAGAAGTTAGTAAGCTGTTTATTTAACTTTAGCTTCCCCTACGGCCCTATCACATGTAAAAGTATTTTCACTAAAAATTTGAAATAAATTGTATGGTGGGCGGCACGGTGGTATAGTGGTTAGCGCTGTCGCCTCACAGCAAGAAGGTCCTGGGTTCGAGCCCCGGGGCCGGCGAGGGCCTTTCTGTGCGGAGTTTGCATGTTCTCCCCGTGTCCGCGTGGGTTTCCTCCGGGTGCTCCGGTTTCCCCCACAGTCCAAAGACATGCAGGTTAGGTTAACTGGTGACTCTAAATTGACCGTAGGTGTGAATGTGAGTGTGAATGGTTGTCTGTGTCTATGTGTCAGCCCTGTGATGACCTGGCGACTTGTCCAGGGTGTACCCCGCCTTTCGCCCGTAGTCAGCTGGGATAGGCTCCAGCTTGCCTGCAACCCTGTAGAACAGGATAAAGCGGCTAGAGATAATGAGATGAGATGAAATTGTATGGTTATTTGTCCTAAGGCCGCAGTTATCCATAAGTATGCAGTGTTAGGCTTCTCACAGCATAGGAATTTCAGCATGCATCCTGTCTTACAGTCTGTAGTATACTGAAATATTTTCACCAAGCTATGCATATTTTTTTTAAACATAAAATGATTATTCATCATTAATATCATAAATACATACTTCCGTTTTTTTTTTTTTATATAACAAACCAAACCGTTTGAATATTGATTGAAATTTGAGGAATTTACGGTCATCTGAAAAGTACATATCGCTACCAACACAATGTAATGGGTAAGCCAGCTGTCTGAGGTAAGATGGCCGCCATGTGCGGACGTTCGACTTCGTTGACGGCCAACGGGGACGAGGCATCTAGTCTTGTATGTAAATCTATGGTCTGACCAAGGTCACTGCTCGGAACTTCTCACAAAACTAAAAGATGGTCGTAATTCTTTCCTCAGGGAGCGAGTTTCAGTAGACGGCGAGACTAGAGACATGAATAAAGAAAGGAGCGAGGCAAAACCAAAAAAGGTGTATTGCCGCTACTTGCCCAAATGGCAGGACGAATTTAATTTTGTGAAGAAAAGTCAGTTCGATTACCGACTTTCTGAAATTTTCGGAAAGTTCGACTTTCCGAAATTTTCCCTTATTTTGAGTTAAAATCTGGGAAATATCCCTTTTTTTCAAACCTCAAAGTTGACAGATATGGTTTAAGATGAGAACCGGGGTGAGACACCATATCTTTGCTTGTAGTTTGACACTCAGGCGCTCTGTCCGTGAGCCCTGAATTAACTGATATGATTTTTGTCCACAAACTGCTGAATCATGAATGATGCCGTTTTGTACAGCAGATTTTTGAACATTGTGATACAGTGAGCTTTTCAAAGTACGATATTGTTACTGGGCTGAAAAGAGATTCACAGCAACACATCTTTTATGGTTATTGGAGAGTTTGGATTGAAACTTGACATGATTGGGTGCAATCTCAGTGAAAAATCCTTTTCCTGCAACTCTTCTTGGGCACAGGAAGAGTCCTAATGTACCAGATTCTCCAAATTGCAGTCTGAACATGAACCCAACGAAGTTTTAGTGGACCAAGCTGGAAAATAAATCTATCAAAGCACTCAATTTATTAAAAAAACAAAAAAACACATGGTTCATTGACTTTTTTTCTAAACATGAGCCAGCTTGGCTTCTGGATCAGATCCTCTATATAACAGTTGTTCCATGAAATCGAGTCGTACGTGAGCTGCGCCTTGTCGGCTATCATAGCACCGAGTGGAATGTTGAGTGGAATAAATGTTTTTTGTTCTGTCCGCACTGATTGGATTTTGAGAAACCGAGCATTTTATATTTTTTTGCAAATTTGCCAAATAAAAACTTGTATACAAAACGCCCAACAAAACCATTTCCGCTTAGAATGTAAACAAACCAGTGAAACTGGGTCGCAGGCAAGCTGGAGTCTATCCCAGCTGACTACGGGCGAAAGGCGGGGTACACCCTGGACAAGTCGCCAGGTCATCACAGGGCTGACACATAGACACAGACAACCATTCACACTCACATTCACACCTACGGTCAATTTAGAGTCACCAGTTAACCTAACCTGCATGTCTTTGGACTGTGGGGGAAACCGGAGCACCCGGAGGAAACCCACGCGGACACGGGGAGAACATGCAAACTCCGCACAGAAAGGCCCTCGCCGGCCACGGGGCTCGAACCCGGACCTTCTCGCTGTGAGGCGACAGCGCTAACCACTACACCACCGTGACGCCCACTAATAATAATAATTCTTGAAAAATAAAGCAAGATATGTTCTTACCAGGCGGCACGGTGGTGTAGTGGTTAGCGCTGTCGCCTCACAGCAAGAAGGTTCTGCGTTCAAGCCCCGTAGCCGAGAGGGCCTTTCTGTGCGGAGTTTGCATGTTCTCCCCGTGTCCGCGTGGGTTTCCTCCGGGTGCTCCGGTTTCCCCCACAGTCCAAAGACATGCAGGTTAGGTTAACTGGTGACTCTAAATTGAGCGTAGGTGTGAATGTGAGTGTGAATGGTTGTCTGTGTCTATGTGTCAGCCCTGTGATGACCTGGCGACTTGTCCAGGGTGTACCCCGCCTTTCGCCCGTAGTCAGCTGGGATAGGCTCCAGCTTGCCTGCGACCCTGTAGAAGGATAAAGCGGCTAGAGATAATGAGATGAGATGAACTGTATGACTATGCCCCATGGAAAATCCATTTCTAACACACAGAAATGTCAGCATGGTGCGTGGAGCTCTGGCTTTGCCAGTTCCTCAACCTCAGATACATCGCTCATGTTTGAATAGAGAGATGCACAAAAGTGTGGGGTTTTTTTTTCAATTATATAAAGGTGCCATAGAATGCAAAACTGCATTTATCTTGGCATAGTTGAGAAAGGAGAGTTGGGTACATGGAACTGTCGTACAGCGAACCTCAAACACTGTTGTCTCCTTTTCCAAATGCAAATCTTGCATAAACAAGAGAGTGGTAAAACAGGCCAATTCCAAAATCCTGGAGTGTTTTTGTAACAGTCAAAGCTCATGAATATTCATTAGCCCAGAATTTGCATACACCAGTCCACATTCAAGTTCAGAGGCTATGTTTCCATGGACCTTCAACAAGCTTCAACAGTTCTGCAGGCATTTGTGAAGAACGGTACCACAATTGTCATTGCACAAATATAATGAGGTTGTGATTGGTACACCGGTCGCTGTTGATGCATATCCCTGCTTTTACCAGAGTCCTTTGTTCGATCTCTGCAGTCCAGCGTCTGGTTCATTTAGCTCCATAATCCTGTCGGGAACCGGTGCTCTGGAGCCACATATCTGTAAAAATCCGCACTCAACAGCCCCTCTGAGATCTTTTGAATGTTTCACAACAGCCTTACTTCATCCATTTACTTTACATTACATTAACTGTATTTAGCAGATGCTCTTATCCAGAGTGACGTACAACATACCCAGAGCAGCCCGGGGAGCAGTTGGGGGTTAGGTGCCTTGCTCAAGGGCACTTCAGCCATTCCTGCTGGTCCAGGGAATCAAACCAGTGACCTTTTGGTCCCAAAGCTGTTTCTCTAACCATTAGTCCATGGCAACCCCCTACTTTTGCAAGGTAAACGCTTGGCAAAGAAGGTCTGCGTGGAGCATTGTGTAGCCTATACTGCACCGTGGTGCACCACCATGTTTTCCTGCCCCCTTCTTCTGTCTGGTGGAGAGATTCATGGAGCTGCTGATGTTGGCAAACTCTTTTGGGATGCTACCGAAGTTGCTCAAGAAGTTCACCTGATGTTAAGCAGTTCCTCGCAACTGTATGAGCGATTTACACTGAAACGTTTCGTGACTTGGTGTCTTCAGTCCTGAAACATCTTTTAAGTGTTGTGAGGAGGAATGGCAATATTGCAAAGTGGTAAATGTCCCAACTTTTTTGAAATGTGTTGCAAGAATCTGGATTTAAATAAGTGTTTTGTCTATTTTGGGGGGGAAAAAAAAAACAATAAAATGAATTCAAATCATGTGCTGTTTTAGCGGCACGGTGGTGTAGTGGTTAGCGCTGTCGCCACACAGCAAGAAGGTCCGGGTTCGAGCCCAGCAGCCGGCGAGGGCCTTTCTGTGCAGAGTTTGCATGTTCTCCCCGTGTCCGCGTGGGTTTCCTCCGGGTGCTCCGGTTTCCCCCACAGTCCAAAGACATGCAGGTTAGGTTAACTGGTGACTCTAAATTGACCGTAGGTGTGAATGTGAGTGTGAATGGTTGTCTGTGTCTATGTGTCAGCCCTGTGATGACCTGGCGACTTGTCCAGGGTGTACCCCGCCTTTCGCCCGTAGTCAGCCGGGATAGGCTCCAGCTTGCCTGCGACCCTGTAGAACAGGATAAAGCGGCTAGAGATAATGAGATGAGATGAGATGTGCTGTTTTATTGTTTTGAATGCAACACAGGTCAAAGATCATTTACCAATCATCATTTTCAGTTTCAGCATACCGTCCCAACTTCTCTGGTTTGGCGTTGTATAAACAAGCCAGTAGCCTAATTGAGGCCTCAATGACCCCGACCAAGCAGTTACTAAGGATGAATGAATGAACGTTGAACCTTTTGTTTTCTCCCCAGAGTTTATCCTTTGTATGAAATTGTGTATATTGTTTGTGTGAAATGCAATTAAAATCACTTTTTAATGAAAATAAAAATTTCTTCTCATGCTAAGATATCTACACCGTATATCGATTTCTAAACGTGAGTAAAACTGGTTGAGTAGAAAGTTAAAATGTTTCACAAAATCAATAAAATATTCAATTCTTGGCACACGCTCCCATTTTGTTTTTTGTTCACCTGGAGGTATTTGTGAGTCTTAAGTGCCTTCTCAAGAGTGCCTTTAGTGCTTGGAATGGGGAAAAAATACACACTCAACTGCTGAAAAGAAGGTCCGTGACGGATATCGTGGCGGTTCATTTTCAGAGAGTATTAGCCAAATGTGCTGTTCAAGTCTTAACAAACTTGACTGATTCGGTGGAGTTCAGACATGCTCAAGGTTTTGTCGCTTTCTTGAAACGATATTTCCGCTTTGGCTCATAGGCTACAGTCGAGAGTGCATACTTGTTAAACTAATAGCCACTTATTTTTCTGCTTGCTTTAGACTCTCGTTTAAAAAAAAAAAAAAATGAATCCAGCCTCTAGCTTAAAGGTGTTTGTGTTCTCACTTTCCGTTCGAGCAGGTTTCTCTGAATTCTGTGCTGTTGCTTTTCCTTCATCATGACCTGATCTGGCTGTGCAGAGAGGAAGAGAAAGAGGGGAAATGGGATCGAGTTTTCTGAAGGGAAGACTGGGTCTCGGAGCTCAAAGCTCTGACAATCTTTCTAAAGCCCTCTAGTTCTAACTTTTCCTTACCATTTGATCTGTTCCTCCTCCATCACCTGAATCCAATCTATCCCTGTATCTGTTACTCTTTCGAACCAGTTTAGCTGATGGAAAACGCACTTGTATCCGGCTGTAGCTTAACGCACGTTTGTTAATGAATGGGAGAGTAATAGCAGCGGTAAGACACTACAGGTGAATATGATGGCTTATTTTTTTCGCCGTCCGGTTTCCATCAAATCCTGCGCTCTGATTGGCTGGCGAGCGGGTCCGTATCCTACGGTATGGACCCCGGTTATGGACCTCTGGCAACTCGCTCGTTCACAAGAACAAACTTGGCACTTTTTGTCAACATTTATTTTCGCATTTCTCAGGAGAATAGCATTAATTTTACAGCATGGATAGCGATAACGACAGTGTTCACAGCGAAAGCGAGTTTTACTACCCTGAGGAAGAAGAAATAAAAGAAAACATTTCAGGAGAAAGCTAAAAACCTCTAACTCTTGCTAACGCCGAGCAAAAACATGGCTGAATCCTGAATGACTCCTATTTGTATCAATAGAGGACTACATAGGCAGCAGAATGTAGTTTTTTTTTCCTGCCATGGAAGTGCACTTGTATACCGAGGAGGAAGCAATTTGCATTACAGCCGTGAATGAGGATTCAAAATGGCGGCTCGGCTCGGTTTTCCCTTTCGGGCGCTCTCGTTTTCTGTTAGAATTTAGTAAAGAAAAAAATAAATGTATTATTTACCAGCTTAAGGTTGGTCCGTATGGTGAAATACCGTGACCTCGGCCTTGAATACTGACCTCGGCCCAGAGGGCCTCGCTCAGTACTTTCAAGACCTCGGTCACGGTATTTCACGATACAGACCTCCCAGCTGGTAAATAACGTGCATGTTTAACAGTTATTCCACAAAATCTAGTCATACATGAGCTGATAACTCAGGGCTACGTGCCTCATCAGCTAGCTATAAGCCATGTATGACGAGATTGAGTGAGTGGAATAACTGTTTTGCCATTTCAGTTCAGGAAGTAGTGGGAATAGTAATAATAAAGTGCAATACTGATGATAACAACAACCAAACAGGTCTTTGAACGTTTGGACTCAAGGTTGGATGCAAATTGCAAAGGGAACGAGTGATTTTTGTGTTGAGCTGCTCATGAATGCAAGATTCAACGTTCTTATGAATTCAGCCTCTTGGATCAGACTTAACCATCTGTAAGGGTTTTTTTTTTTTTTTTTGGGTGCTCTTTCTCCAAGAATAATTTAGATTTTTGCAGCGCTCTCCAGTATTTTGATTCACCCCATCTTTTGTCAAAGTATGAGCTTAGCTTTTCAGGCCACATTAGATATGGATGCTATTTTAAACTGTTGCTTCTTTTTTTTTTCTTCTTCTTCTTTTCTTTAAACCCATAATCGTAGCCCAGCACATTTGTTATTTGGTGCTGTATTTATTATACGATCCCTGAATCTCCAGCACACCATTTTGGCTGGTGGACAGCTCTCTGGTTCCTCCTTTTTCTTTTCAGAGTTGTTCTTGAAGCAGCATGAGCTTGTATACGGTTTTATATTTTGTCTATAAGAAGATATGAGGTTAGCTGCTGGGTGCTAGTGAAGCAGGGGGAGTTGGAAATAAGGCAGTTTGATTTAACACGTGCAAAGTAAGAAGCATAGGAAGATGGGTAGAAGCAGGAATGGACAGGAATAAGGGCAGTTTAATGAAACAGGAGCTTATAGCCTTTTATAATGGACGGAAGCAAGGGGGATTTTAGACAAAATCAGGGATGCAGTGGAAGAGGGACCGAAGCAAGTGCGATGAATAGAAGCAGAGGTGATGTGGAGTAGCAGAGTCTATGTAAAGTAAGAGGAGAGAGGGAGACAGAAGCTGGGAAAGGGCACAGTAGCAGGGATGATGGACAGAAATGGGGCAAGATGATGGACATTGGAAGGAGGGACATAATTAGGGGAAGGTGAACTGAAGGAGGGAAGGTGGACAGAAGCATGAGGAGATGAACAGAATTGTAGGGGTTGATTAGCTGATGTACAGGTGATGGACAGAATCAGGGAAAATAGTAAGTACAGCAGTTTGGCAGAAGCGGAGAAAAGGGACAGAAACGGAGATGGTGGACAGAAGTAGGTGACGATGAAATTGTGGAAATAGGAGATGATGTCAATTACAGGACAGGAGGGACAGAATTAAGGGAAGCCGAACAGAAGGAGGAACAGTGGACGGAAGTAGTAATGATGGACAGAAGAAGGAATGATGAGATGAAAAATGATGGACAGAAGCAATAATGGGAGACAGACGAAGGGCAGAAGCAGTATGATGGACATGGAGAAATGATGGGCAGGTGTGGTAATGGTGGAAAGAAGAATGGCAAGATGGGTAGAAGCACTCATGATGGACAGAAGGAGGACGGCAGCAGTAATGATGGATGGAAGCAGAAATGATGGACAGAAGCAGCAATGATGGACGAGCACTCCTGATGGACAGAAGGACTGGAGCAGTAATGATGGATGGAAGCAGAAATGATAGAAGCACTCATGATGGACAGAAGCAGCAGTGCTAGAAGCAGTACTGATGGACAGAAGCACAAACGATGGACAGAAGGACAGACACAGCAATGATGGACAGAAGCGCTTATGATGGACTGAAGGAAGGCAGAAGCAGCGATGATGGACAGAAGGGCAGAAGCACTTCTGATGGACAGAGACAAAAGCACTAATGATGGACAGAAGAAGGACGGAAGCAGCAATGAAGAATAGAAGCAGTAAGGATGGACAGAAAGGCAGAAGCACTCATGAGACAAGCAGTAATAATGGGCAGAAGCAGAAAAGATGGAAAGTAGTCGTAATATTGGACAAAAGTAGTAAAAATGGACAGAAGATGGAATGAATGAATGATTGACACGAGCAAAAGAACATGGATAGACATGTTCCGATAGACCATAGGCAAGGGAAGATTATCCAAAATTGTTGTGATGGACAGAAGGAGTAAAGTACTAAATGGACAACAGATAAACATGGACATAGAAAGACGGACAGTAGTAGTGGGGGGAAAAAGACAAAAGTATGATGTGGATACACACCGTTTCAATGTGCCTTGGGGAACATTCAAATATAGATAATAAAGTGCAGTGGGATTGATAACATCTCAACTTTGGCAGGCAACAAATACATTTCAAATGAAGATGAACTGATCATGTCTACGATCTCTGTTTCTCTTTTCTCTACACTTCTCTCTCTGTCTTGGTTTCTTTTATAGACATTCTTTCGTTCATCTGATCTGTCAGTCAGTGACCTTTTGTTTTGTGCGCATTATTAAATCTGCTGCTTGCGCTTTTTATATTTAGACGCGTTCCATGTCTGATCAGTGCAAAGCGGCGTTTAGTTTGCGTTGTTTAAAGAATCATGGTAAGATTCTCAGAATTGATATTCTGTCATAGTAAGTGTGACAGAATTCATACATCCAGATGTCTAGGAATATGACCCGTGTAAGTTTCTGTAAGTTTCTATGACAGCTGGCGGTACATGACAATATGATCCAATTATTGCATCATACATTTATTTCTAGAAAACCAAAAGCATGATGCTATTGTGGTATATGTGAATAGAATGCGAGTCTAGTCTAGACCGCCTCTAGTATTCATTATAATGACGAGTTTAATCAGCCTGGAAGGCTTCGACAAAATTGTAGGTGATGTAAACCACAGCAACTACTTTTTAAAAGACTTTCAAAGCATCCCTTCGACCGTGATTTGCCTGAAACGTTTTGAAGAACGCTGTCTTATGAGATGTGCTTTGTTGGAATACTACTGGTGTGTGAAGTAAAATATTTTTGAAAAGTACCGGGGATAAAAAAAAAAAAGATGATCGGATGCCAAAAACGGGGGTGAAATTAATTAATGAAGAATTGACGTCCCAGAGCGCACAATTAAAATTTCACGCCATAAGGTTGAGATGCTCACGTATTGGATTTATTGTAGTACTTGAACAAAGCAGCCATGTTTTGGCTTTCTGAGGCATGCAGAAATTAGTGCTTACTTTGATAAAAACTGCAAGGTAATACAAGACACCATATGGTCAAACATCTACATCAATATAATATAGAGCTGCCGTTGAGATTGGAGTGAGGTGGTCAGCGATATGGTAGTGTTGCGGAGGTTTTGAGAAACGATATATTAATGCGAAAGCATTTTAAAACTAACTTGCCTGCCATTTCATTCCAACAAGCGGTCACTTTTTTTTTTTCTTTTCAGTAATTGTACTCTGGTATAGGCTTATCTAGTATTACTGAAGGTGCTGCTTTTTTTTTTTGGTTGTTGTTTTTTCCCCCAATTGCTTAAATAGTTTTCAAATTTAAACAACAATATCACAAATTATTGATTCTGCCACCTTGATCTAAATGGCTATGAAAAGTTTTCCCATCCATGGTTCAATCCGTATCTTACGTAGACGCTACGGATTCATTGTGACCCTTGATCAGGCCAAAGCAGTTAATGAAAATGGATGGAAATTCTAACCCAGGGAAATCATCATCTTTCAGCAGCTCACGCACATTTGGGGTCGCCGCAGCAGATCTGTTTCGCGTATTTGATTTATCATAGGTTTTATGCCAGATGCCCTTCCTGACACAACTCTCCCTAGTCTATCCGGACTTGGGACTGGCACCAAGTATGCACTGTCTTGTACAAACCCAGTGGCTGGGTATTTACCTAATCTGCCTGTCTTTGAACCGTGGGGGGGGGAACTCGTGCACCTGGAGGAAACCCATGCAGTCACAGGGAGAACATGCAAACTCCGCACAGAAAGGCCCCTGTCGGCCATGAAGTTCAAACCCAGAACCTTCTTGCTGTGAGGCAACGGTGCTGACCACTACACCACTGTCCCACCAACCCAGATAAATCATCCATCCATCCATTATCCATAATCGCTTATCTTGTGCAGGGTTGTGGGCAAGCTGGAGCCTGTCGCAGCTGACTATGGGTAAGAGGCGGGGTACACCCTGGACAAGTCGCCAGATCATCGCAGGGCTGACACATGGAGACAAACAACCATTCACACCTATGGTCAACTTGGAGCCACCAAGTAGCCTAACCTGCTTGTCTTTGGACTGTGGGGGAGAAACCGGTGCACTCTGAGGAAACCCACGCAGTCACAGGGAGAACATGCAAACTCCACACAGAAAGGCCCCTGTCGGCCACTGGGCTCGAACCCAGGACCTTCTTGCTGTGAGGCGACAGTGTTGACCACTACCCAGGGAAATCTTGCAACATAAAACATGTTTGTTAGAATGCCACATACTGTATCAGCGCTAATAATATATGGTCACTTGATGCTGATCTCCTGTCACTCTCTTCTATCAAAATTTGTCTTCTGATGTGGTGTGCTGTCAAGACGACATTCTACATGCTGGTAGTATCTGCATCTGATCCATATAAGCTCCTGACCCCCCAATATAATGATGACTTGGCCACCATCTTTGAAGACCTTAACAAGATCTGCCAGTCTTTCCCTGCTACTTTGGCTACTACACCTCATTCTCCCTCTCCTCTTCCCATGTCAACACTGAAGAGATTCTGTAACTTCTTTTGTAGAGTTCCACCACTTGTCTGCCGGATCCCATCCCATTCACAATGCTCCAGACTATCCCGCAAGACCTTCTCCTCTTCATCACTGTCATTGTAGAAGACACTGTAATGTCTTGTCTCGTCACATCCCGACCGCTTTCAAGACAGCAAGGGCTATACACCTTGGAATACCAGAATAACTTCCATCTCTAAAGTCAGTTCCCACTCAGAATGGTCTCCAGGATCCAAACAAGTCTGGCTTCAAAGAAGCACGCTCCAGAGAACTGCCCCGTGACTGTTACCTAGAAGTTTCGTGCTGCTAAATCAGCTAAACTAACCTCAATCCTCATTCTTCTTTATCTCTCATTAACCTTTGATCTCTCCACCTGTAAATGCCCATAACCTTGGTGTAGTTCAGCCGGACCAGCTACCATTTTTGACAAATTGTTAATTGAACTTGATTTCTTTTGTTTCCAAACATTCCAGCCACTTCTCTTCATGGATGCTTTCCCTGTTTCTCATCATCATAGCATGCTTTTCTCTTCTTTCTGCAGAAAAGATTCTGTAGCTTCTTACATCCTGCAATCCTACCACATATCTGCTGGATCCCATCCAACAATGCTTATTCCTTCCATCACACAGGACTCCATAATAGGTGGTCATGTGCTGGCTGACTTCCAAAAAATACACCTTGTGCCCATTCAGAAAAAGCCCATACCTCAGACATGCAATAAACTACCAACCATTATCACTACTCTCCTTTGTCTCCAACAATCAGTTGTCACTTGCTCTCACCCGGAATAACCTCCAGGACCCTGACAAGTCTGGCTTCAAAACAGAACAATCCACAGAACTGCCCTGAGAAGCTTCATGTTATTAAATCACCCAAACTATCATCCTTGATCCTTATTGATCTCTCATC
Organism: Neoarius graeffei; assembly: GCF_027579695.1. Taxonomy (NCBI): domain Eukaryota; kingdom Metazoa; phylum Chordata; class Actinopteri; order Siluriformes; family Ariidae; genus Neoarius; species Neoarius graeffei. The sequence goes on from NC_083594.1 coordinate 45,452,365, forward strand.
AACCTTTGACATATGGTCTTGTCATCTCTCTGAAGAACTCTGTGATGGCACCATCTGTCAATGCACATAACTTCGTTGTTCCGGAGAAACAGGTCTCATTCAATTAGATCCTAACTAGTCTGGCTTCAAAGTACCTGACAGCACACAAAACCTTGGTGCAGTTCTGGGCAACCAGCTGTTATTCTCTGTTCAGATTTCTAACCCCACTCAGTCAGGTAGGTTTCTCCTTTAAAACGTCAAGCATGTCTGTCCATTTCATTTCACGGAGGCCAGTCAGGTGCTTGTTTGGTCCCAGGATTGGTCTACTGCAAACTACTCCTGGCAGATTTTCCCCTGTGTGCAATTAGACCCCTGTAACTGAGCCAGAAGACAGCTGCAAGCCTTGTTTCCAACTTCTCGAAGTTCTCTCACTGCTGAGCACATCAGATTTCAAACACAGATGTTTGCCTACAAAGCCAAAAATGGCATTTATCAAACCCCGCTCTGTGCCACCTTTCATGGCTCAGATCAAGGTTTTTCTTCGCGCTCTTGGTACCCAGGTTGTGGATTGAACTTCTTCGAACTGTCAAAAGAACCTCTTCATTATACACTATGGAAAGATGTCTAGGTCTACCCGTAATTTACTTTCATGCCAACTCTAACAGTTTGGTATGGTAGATGAATGGTAAATCATGGTCTATGGTAAAGGTAATACATCTTAAAGGTTGATGAGATGCATAGTCATGTCATCTTCCTGAAGAACTCTGTGATCACACCATCTGACAATGCACCTAAACTTGTTCTGGACAGCCACGTATCATCCTATCAGACCCTAACTAGTCTGGACTAGTTCAGAGTAATAACGTCAGTCATGGTCTATAGTCATGATACTATCATGAGTATCTGTTTTTCAGTAGAGATGGTTTACTCGTTACATCGGTTTCATTTTCATCAGTAATTCTGGAGGTGACGATGCACTACACTGGATCATAATATATTTTCAAGAAATTATTTTTGTATAGGTTTGTAGTACATCTATGATGTCGTCATAGCAGAACTTCACCATAACTTTTAAATCTTAGTGGTGTGAAATTCTTCCACAATTTCAAGATTTGAAAGCCCAGCTGAGAGAATCACAGACTCAGGGGCTGATTGTGTGCTTGATGGAGATCATTTGGACTCTCCGGCTCAGCTGTGGGAAATTGAATTACCTTTACAATCTGTTCGTGCACTGAAGTGTGTGTGAGAGAGAGAGAGAGAGAGAGAAACGGTCGAGTTTGTCTCTCTCAATTTCCACTGTTTGGAGTGTGTATGTACAGAAATTGCCAAGATTGCACTTTCCCATTGCCCCTGCCTGCCGTGTGAAATCCTTCCCTGTACATTTCACGCTGCTGAATGCTTGGCTGGAACCGTGTTCGAGGACATTAGTTCAATCACACACGGAATGTGGAGAAGCGGCGTCGAAAAGCGCGTGATGTTTTGCACCGTTTTCGCTGGCTGATCCAGTAACGATCAACGAATAATCACCTCAGTAGCGCCCCTACGAGATCAGCCAGCGAAAACGTTGCAAAATATTGTATGCTTTTCAACGCAGTTTCTATACATTCTGTAAACCGAACATCTGCTGCAAAAATCCTGTGATGTGCGCACACACACACACACACACACACACACACACACACACACACACACACACGGTTATGTGACTTGTGCTGGGAATTGAACACAAAATCAATTCTCCAAGCCTACAGTATAATAATAAATATTATGGCTGAATTGTTTCATGGCAGGCAGCTATTACTTGTGACAGCATGACTTTGAGGACATGTTAAAGCGAATATTTGTTGTTCCTTGAACCTGCTTTTGCAATTAATCAAAACAAATGCATATATAATAAAAGCCGGTCATTCTGCAATAAAATGCAGGATGGAAAATAATGTATATAATGCAAGATATCTGCCACAAAGAACCTTGGCATTAAAGGACAAAGTCAAGCGTCTTTTGATTTAATTTCATTTTAATTTTCACATCAAGTACAAGTGGGGAAAAAAATCAAAACATGTTAGATGTTTGTTTCGATTTTAACTGAATAGGTGTGCATCTAAAGCAGACCTGGGCATTTTCCGGCCCGCGGGCCGCATCCGGCCCTTTGGTTCATTCTGACCGGCCCGCGTAAGGTTAATTAGAAATTACAAAATAAACGTGTGGCAGCGGGGGCGTGGTCAAGCGCCGGTCTGTGACAGGAGGGCGGAGCCAGGGAAGGTGAGTGGCAGAATCGCTACACCTGACGGTAGTTAACCTGTGTTTTGTGTGTTTTCCCAGTAACCGCTCCCTATTTAAGGAGGCAGAGGGAGCGCAACCCGGGACCAGAGCAGAGTGTGCGTGCGTGTGTGTGTATGTGGGCTTATGCCGAATTTAGAGACTGAAAAGTTGTCTAATAAATAGCCTTCTCTGTCTCTAAGCGTTGTCCTGCCGTCCTCTGTGCTCCACCCACACTTTGCAAGCGTTACAAAACGTATTTTCTAATTTTACCTCATGCATGGACTGAATATGCATTGCTTTTATTTTGAAGTTGTGTTCAACAAAAACGCAATGCGCACGACATGAACATGACATGAGATCCCACGAAACCTAATCCCGCGATAACTACTTCCGTAATTTGTCCAGACCAACCACAAACTTGAACGTCATCCTTCAAACGGTCCAGCCAATCATAGTGTGACGTCACCAGCAGGCGCCCGAGCCGATCTGTAGATCTGATACCTACACCGAATCGACTGATCATCTGTCAGCTGTGCTTCGCATCTCCACCTCAGACATTCAACCTGACTCTGATGCACTCGTTAAAGACCAACAGAGACTAGATTTCTCTCACTGAACAAATAAAAAACACCAAATGAGGTGATTAGACTACAAATGTGGGCATCATTATTATAATATGATGTATCTTGCTTGATATTTGGAGTAGAAAGACAATATTGTGATGTCTTTATTGTGTTTTGGGGTGAATGTGACTGAAAAAAAATGGTACAAACGTTCACATTTTGTTAACCATTGTTTTGGGAAATTTGATTGAATAAATGACATTTTTTGTAAGGCAACCTCGTTTTTTCCATACTCTTACCAGTCTTAGCAGCTTGTAAAAACAATGTTATTTACTGCTTTAGATAAAGAAATACAATTAATATTATGCAGAATTTAGTTCAGCCTTTTGGTCCGGCCCTCCACAAAATTTTCTGTTTCTCATGTGGCCCCAGGGAAAAAATAATTGCCCACCCCTGATCTAAAGGATTTATGTTCTACTGAAATGGCCACATTTCTGCGAAACAGCTAACTTTGGCTAACATTAGCACAGCGTAACCAGTGAGGTAGGAACGCTAGTTAAATAGTTACGCAGAGCATATACTGTACTAAGCACTGGTCGTTTAAAATCACTGTAGAAAACTAGTACAATGTAAAAACGTCGCTCTGAAAGCATCTACTATTCCCTTCAAGATGTGAATGCCAGAGATTTGTATTTAGGGTTTTTGTTTATTTGGGTTTTTTTTCCCCTTTTTTAAACCTCATATACACTCACCAGCCACTTTAATAGGGACTTGTTCTTGATTCTAAGACTCCTGTTCTTGGCTGCAGGAGTGGAACCCAATGTGGTCTTCTGCTGTTGCTGAGATGCTTTTCTGCTCACCACGGTTGTAAACAGTTGCTATATCCTTCCTGGCAGCTCGAACCAGTCTGGGGTGGGTTTCCTTGAAAGCCTCTTAACACAAAGAGCATCTTAACCGGGAGAGAGAGTGCTCATCGTGATGCTCGCTCTACCATTTAACGGTGACCTTTGTGCCACGCTTGTTCATTTTCTTCTGACCTCTCTTCTCAACAAGGCATTTGTTTCCACTTATTGAACTGCCCCTCACTGAACTCGGTGTTTTTTGTTTTTCGCACCATTCTGTGTAAACTCTAGAGACCTGTCGTGTGTGTGAAAACGCCAGGAGATCAGCAGTTTCTGAAATACTCAAACCAGTCCATCTGGCTCAAACTAACACCCATGTCACAGTGAAAGAAAGAAAGGGCGGCACGGTGGTGTAGTGGTTAGCACTGTCGCCTCACAGCAAGAAGGTTCCGGGTTTGAACCCAGTGGTCGGCGGGGGCCTTTCTGTGCGGAGTTTGCGAGTTCTCCCCGTGTCTGCATGGGTTTCCTCCGGGTGCTCCGGTTTCCCCCACAGTCCAAAGACATGCAGTTAGGTTGACGTGGGGCGGCCTTGGGCTGAGGTGCCCTTGAACAAGGTACCTGACCCCTGACTGCTCCCCGGGCGCTCCGGTTTCTTCTTAAAAAAGAAAGTCGCACTTTGAGATTCCCGTTCTGGTGTTTGAAGTGAACATGAACTGAAGCTCTCGATTCGTATCTGCATGATTTGATGCGTTGTGCTGCTGTCAACAAGCAGGGGCGCAGATAGGATTTTTGAACTGGGGGGGACTGAGCTGTTAGCAAATGATTCCATTTTGTGTATATATGTGTAATAAATATATATATATATATATATGTGTGTGTGTGTGTGTGTGTGTGTGTATGTGTGTATATATATATATATATATATATATATATATATATATATATATATATATATATATATATATACACACACACTACCGTTCAAAAGTTTGGGGTCACTTTGAAATGTCCTTATTTTTGAAAGAAAAGCACTGTTCTTTTCAATGAAGCTCACTTTAAACTAATCAGAAATCCACTCTATACATTGCTAATGTGGTAAATGACTATTCTAGCTGCAAATGTCTGGTTTTTGGTGCAATATCGCCATAGGTGTATAGAGGCCCATTTCCAGCAACTCTCACTCCAGTGTTCTAATGGTACAATGTGTTTGCTCATTGCCTCAGAAGGCTAATGGATGATTAGAAAACCCTTGTACAATCATGTTAGCACAGCTGAAAACAGTTGAGCTCTTTAGAGAAGCTATAAAACTGACCTTCCTTTGAGCAGATTGAGTTTCTGGAGCATCACATTTGTGGGGTCGATTAAATGCGCAAAATGGCCAGAAAACTGTCTTGACTATATTTTCTATTCATTTTACAACTTATGGTGGTAAATAAAAGTGTGACTTTTCATGGAAAACACAAAATTGTCTGGGTGACCCCAAACTTTTGAACGGTAGTGTGTATACATGTTATTTCACCTCCTTCACTGCCATCACCAGGAACTACCTGCAGGCCAGGACAATGATAACATTTTAACATAGCCTATGGAAATCCAAAGTTTACACATTCAGGGATGTGATTTTTCCGCGAATTCACGGAATTCCGCTTTTTTCCACCTCAAAATTAAAAAAAAAAAAAAATTCCGATTTTTCGCTCAAAAATCCGCATTCATATCCTATTCGTTCCGACTTTCAGTAATTCCGTCATTGAGATGAAACGAGGTACGTGATTGGCCCATCGCTCTGTAACAACCAATGAACGCGCTTGTTAGATAGCTGTACGTAAGCTCGCTTCAAACGAAGAGTTGAAAGATGGCAGCCTCCGTGATCGAGCGTAAAGATGCACCTGATCATCAGTTTGGTGTGTGTTTTTAAAGTAAATAAACATGGGGAAGAAGAAAAAACAACCCAGCTCATTTCTTTCCCCATAATAAGCCTGTGAGTGGTGATGGTGCCACTGCACGTGCGACGGAGTGACGAAGGTTGCCGTGGCAACGGGGCCTCGCGCCATCTGTTGCTTCCTGGATGCGCATGCGCACGCTATGAAAGCTGTGGCGAAAAGGTTAGCATCGGAGGCTAAACCTTCTGAGGAGAAAAGAAGGGGCGGTTTTTATTTCAGTTTGTTTTAGTTACGTCCGAAGAAACAGCAGTTTAAATCACGGCTCTAGTTTACAAATCAAAATGGTCACTCAGTGAAAACAAAACAAAAGCTAGAGAGAGGGGGAGTGGTGTAGAGAGAGGGGGAGTGGTGTAGAGAGAGGGGGAGTGGTGTAGAGAGAGGGGGAGTGGTGTAGAGAGAGGGGGAGTGGTGTAGAGAGAGGGGGAGTGGTGTAGAGAGAGGGGGAGTGGTGTAGAGAGAGGGGGAGTGGTGGGAGTTTAACCCGGGAAAGTGAGTCTGTGAGGCGGCAGTGATGCTTGACCCCTCCCCCCTCCCGCCTCCTCTCACTTTACCTCAGAGTCTCTGCCAAATTCATTACAGATTATTTCACCTTTTTCACTCGAAGTTAGTTTTAATTTTCGCTCAAAACTTTTCCCACAGCGTGGATGTAAGGTAATTATACACAATTTTGATTTGTTTATTCAATATTAAAATGATAGTGCAAATAATACATACTTGCCAACTTTTCAAAATTCTCATGAGGGAGAAAAGTGCATGAAAGACATTTTCAGTTGGCCGAGGGTCTGATGCGCGGCTGAAATGATAAAAACAGTGGATCCCAATTAATTGCAAACACATTTTTTGTGAATGTTGTTTAGTGAAAAAGTGATTTTTATTCTTGCATATGAAAATCCTCAAGTGAGTGAACACTGTACAGTTCTGTATAGGAGTCAATTTCACAGAAAACGTATTTTTTTTTGTCCGGACGTGTTTTGTTTACATTTTGAGATTTCTGAAACCTTTTTATGGTCTCATATGATAAAACATTATCAGTTCTACCTTGCATTTCAAAATTTGACTACTTTGGTTCATAAATGTGCATTTTGTAGCAAATTTTAGGGTCGAAAATGAGCAAAAATGGCTGTTCCACTGAAAAGAGACTTTTTTTCAGACATGATTCATATAGGGTGTTCACACGGCACATATTTGCATCGATGCTGCACCGATGTATTTTGTTGCGATATATCTTACACCGGTGTAAATTTTGCGCAGCGTTCACACGTCACAACCCTGCTTACTAGAGAGAAGCGTGTTAGCACCGGTGCAGCCCCACTTGCGGTCACACGGCAGTTTCTGCGACCGTGTTATGGTAGCAAAAACTATTACTATCATTTCCTTTGATAGTAATAAAGTTTTGATATTTCCTTTTATTACTATCATTTCCTATCATTATTACTATCATTTCCGATAGTAATAATGCGGAAATGAAATATGCGCATGCGTGAAACTGTACTTCTTTTTCCCGGTTGTCATGGCATCACCAAGCGCCGGGAAAACAACGTGGATGAAGACACCAGTGTTGCCAGATATTGCTGACGTTTTCCAGCCCAAAATATGTTCAAATCCGTCAAAATGCACTTAAAACCGCCCAATCTGGCAACACTGGAAGACACGCAGTTCTGTTGTTGATATTCGCCATTTTGGAAGCGCAAAATACCAGGATGCAAATTATGCAATGCCCGTATGTAATCAACTCTCCTCACGCGTAGCGAGTCTACCCCTGTAGCGTTCAGACGCCCCATTTTATATCGGTGCTGCCCCGCAAACTAGCATTTACTCCGGAGTAAATTTCTTAAACCACCTCCCGAGCAGGGTTAGATTTGCACCGGTTTAAGCAGCTTTCAGGGGCTACACCGGTATAACTTTGTACCGTGTGAACGCTCTACCGGGGCAGCCCCGGTGCTACACCGGAGTAAAAGTTGCCGTGTGAACACCCCTTTAATGTTAGACAAAGGTGGAATTGAAACTTTTTCATGTTCAACGACAAGACTGTGGAAACCACAATGGACATATGATGTCACAAATTGAAAATGCCATTAAGAAAAGATATTTTTCGATGTTTTGTTAATTTTTGTACCTGTCCCAGAGGTTTGTGTCAGTTCTGTTACCATGATTAATCAGATAACAAAAATAAATGCTCCCAAAAGCTATTATTGAAATTATTTGTTGCCAAGGATCTACATATTCTCACCTTTTATATGGATGGCAGAATGAACTGAATCTGAGAATATTTACTTAAAAATTTCAGTTTTGGTAAGTAGCCTATGCATGACTAATTTTTTTTGTGTCAGTCCTGTTACCCTGTCTAAACGGGGTGTGCAGTAACTTAATCAAATATCAGAAGTTGCCATACATAAGAAGCAAACCGGGAGACTACCAGGAGCAATAGAGTTTAATAAATAATGGTGGATGAATTCTTATGTTGCATCATGTTTGTTTGAAAAGGCACATTTAGGTATGTTCAACTTCTACAGTAATTGAAAGTATACATTTCGTTTTTCCTTATACAATTTTCTATTTATTCTAATGCAGATGATTTAATTTAGAATGACATTTTTAGGTTTCATGTTTTGGCTTTTTGTCAGTTAAGAACCATTGAATTTACTATAGGGGCTCAGAGTTGCATGTTGACCATTAAATTGGCTTGAATTTGTTAATCATGACAAGTTTTTTCTTGTGTTTGCGCTTGCCATTTTAGTACAATTTTTAAGTCAGAAAACCCCAGAACCCAGGAGCTTTGGGGGGCTTCGCCCTCCCTTGTCCCCCCACCAGGGCACTGGCCTGGACCAGCTGGGGGCCTGTGGCCCCCAGACCCCCGGTTAAAATTTTCAGATAATTTCACCAGCCCCAAATCACATCCCTGCACATTATCATCACGCACAGAAATTGCAAAACTGCAAAACTAGTTTTAAAACCGCTAAGTTCCAACTGTTAAACATGGCGAGAGGCTGGTGTGTGTGTGTGTGTGTGTGTGTGTGTGTGTGTGTGTGTGTGTGTGTGTGTGTGTAAAGTGTAAACCAGTGCATCCTGACTTTCTAACTATGCCTGTGTGTTGCGTGAGCGGCAGTCAGTCAACAACTCTTCGCAAAGTTTCCTTATGAAACAATATGCTCGCTGAAATTATGGCAGGGAACGCCAGATTAAACATTAAAACTGCCTTCTGAGCACTGTATCTACAGGCTACCACCGAAAGAAGGAGGCTACCAGAAAGGCATCTCTACTCCGTACGATTTTACTTTCACTACGACATTACTTTGAACAGACTATCAAAAAATTGCAAGGTGATATGATAAAGTAAGGCACAGTTTACTTACAGTCGTTTTTTTTTTTTTTTTTTTAAAACGATGCAATTGTTTTCTGCCTTTCGGCACCCTTCATCATGCCGTGTTGGGGTCCTGAACTAGGAGGAGCTGTCCCCGATATGCCTGTCAAACTTGTTGTGGGTAACCATAGCAACCAAGCTCGAGCTCGCAACCTGTGCAGTCTGCGCAGTTGCAACTATGTATGTACTGCTGTGCACCTCAATAAACTGAATGGTAATTAGTCTTTTGATTTTTCCATGAGGTTTGCCTTATGCAAAGAAAGACAACATAGACGTTTTTTCCTCCTTATAAGTGGGGGGGACCGAACAAGGTGAATTTAAATCTTGGTGGGACGAATCCCCCCCGTCCCCCCCTCTATCTGCGCCCGTGTCAACAAGGGATTGGCTGATTAGAGACCTGCACAAAAAACAGTAGGTGGACGTATGGGTGTTCCTACTAAAGTGGCCGCCGAGTGTGTATTTGATTCATTTAGTTTTTCTTTGTAATTGATATAATACTGACGTTACGGCACAGAGAAACTAGCGAATTTCTGAATCCAGTGTCCGGATGCATAATCGCAAGCATCACCCTGGCTTAACTACAGCATTGAATTACGGTATTTCGCTACTTTCACAAAGATTTTATGCAGGGCAGGAAGAAGCTTGGGGGAATTATTGGATTCATTTTATTTATTTATATATTTATTTAGCCAAGTTGCCGAGGCGCATGCTGAGAGGTTGAAGCATGGTTAGAATTCAGGAGTGCGCATTAGGGCCGTAACGAGAGAGAACTGCATGCCAGAATGCCTTCAGGAGCCAAAGATGAGCTCGAAAAATGAGATAAATGATAAACTGTCATGACCCTGATGTTGAATATACTGGATTGGTGGTGTTTTACAAAGAAAGACGTACATGAGACAGTTTAGAGGATACAGAATGCATAAATATAGATTCTCACATCTCTGTGCAGTTTAACTGCTCGTTTATGAGCTGGAAAGGAGAAAGGCGGTGTGAAATTTCCGACTTTTTTTTTTTTTTTCCTTTTGGTCAAAGGAGAAAACAGACAATGTACCCTTTTCAAACAAGCTGCCTCTGAGAAAATGAGACTGATTCGACACTCCTTGCTTAAAAGCTGAGAAGAAGAAAAGCAAAGTGACGAAGAAGAATGATCTCTCTACACAAGAAAGAAAAGAACAAAAAAGACTTTGTTGTTCAGCGTTGTCTGTGTGGTTTTTCTTTTTTTTTTTATCATATTGGAATCACATTCTTTAGTCTCGGTTGTTTGCTGCTATTGTGTTTGAGAGCTGCTCCGACGCCAGTTCTTTGTCTTCTCAAAGCACTTTGAGAGCATTAAATGAGCATCATCAGTGCAAGGTCTTCCATCTTACTGTCCAATTTGGGAGAGGAGAAGAAAGTTTCGAGAAGGAAAGAATCATTTTGCCGCTTCACAATAAAGAAGCGTCTGTGGTATCGTTGTTATATCGCCGCTCCGAAGGAGGAGGTATATCGGTTTACCTCCGTCCATCCCGTCTGTATCTCCGAAAGACCCTTTCTCTCAGCAGCCACAAATCATAGCCGCTTGGTACCAAATTTCAGCTTGGGGTTCTATCCCATGTATACCGTTTTCAGGTCTGTTGCACATCGACGTTGAGTTTTTCTCTACTCGCAGTATATGAGCTGATATCCTAGTAGAAGAGTAGCCAATCAGAGTGCGCGATTGCTCATATCCAGTGAATGTGGACAGAATAATATCCGTTCTGTTTGGGATTGCTGATTTTCTCCTATTAAACGCCATTGTAACTGCGCAAGCAGAGTTATGCAAATACACCACCAACTGACACATCCGAGCAAAGGGTCGATGTTTCTTGTAATGAAGTTCACGCTGAAGCTGTTGCACCATACTGGGGCCATCCTTAAAAAAAATCCGTTTCCTGTTCACCGGGTGAGCAAAAAAATTTTCAGTAGGGAGGGAGGGATTTATATATACATTAGTGCTGTCAAAGTTAACGCGTTAACGCGATCTCAATTTAACGCGATTTAAAAAAAATAGTGCCGTTAACGCAAATTCTAATTTGGCCCTGCGAGTCACCCGTAGTTCCTGTTGAGGCTTGTCGCGCGCTGCTTCAATAAGAGTACGTGTGAGTGATGGAGAAAGGCATAGACATATAAACATCCTCGCCACCATATTGGATGGGGCAAAGTGGAGATTCTTCAACCGTCTCTGGTATAGCGTCTAGACAGTAGCCGAGAATAAAGATGCCTCATTCATGTGCTGCGTTTAACTGTACCAACAGGTTTACCGTCCAAACGAGATCACATGGGATTAGGACTGGATGATATAACTTATTAATATCAATATTGATTAATTGAAGCTTTTACCACAATTACGATTAACAAATAATTCTTTTTTATTAGATGTTTTTTGTAAGCTCAACTAAAGCTGACATATCTTAACCATGTGATTGTTTGATTTATTAACTATTTATTTAAAGGTCCCATGGCATGAAATTTTTTACTTTGAGGTTTTTTAACGTTAAAATGAGTTCCTCTGACCTTCTTAAGTCACCCCAGTGGCTAGAAATTTCATAATGTGTAAACCAAACTATGCCCAACATTTGAGAATGGCGCGTCAAAACGGCGCGTTGATGAGCTCTTCCCTTTACTACGTCAGCAAGGGAGATGATCCCCACGCCCCCCCCTCTGGATTCCCACCCACTGTATGGATTGCCCCGCCCAGTTGTAGTGAGGAGACCATAGAGGACACAACAACATGGCATCACCTAAGCGAGCGAAACATGGAAATTGCCCTGTACATGGATGTGACAACACAGAAAAGAGTCTGTTTTTACTGCCGACGGGAGAGCCCCTGAAGACGCAGTGGCTTAATTTTATTTACTTCAATAATACGCCGTCGAGTCTACCTAAGACGGTGTATGTTTGTCGGAAGCATTTTCCTGAGGAATGTTTCCACAACTTGGGTCAGTACAGGGCAGGTTTTGCACATCAACTGTCACTGAAGCCTGGGTCCGTACCAAGCATCCCTGCCGCATCAGCAACAAACACCGAACAAGTAAGTGTATAACTGGTCGTTTTGCCGTGTTTTAAAATCGGTGCGTTAGCCTAGCAATGGCTACATTAGCTGTGCAGCTAACCGCTTCCTGCAGTTAGCCAGGTAATCTGCGCTACAAAACTAAAGAGCATGCAGCATGCTCTGTTAAACTGAGTTTAGTCTGGAAATTGACTGTAACTTATGAGCTTATGTTTGACTATTGCTCCGCAATGCATTCAAGCCTAGGGTATTATACGTTCGTAAACTACCACTCCGAACACTCTCACTCTCTGTTCTCTGTGTCACGTTGAGTTTACGAAAGGAGTCTGAGGGAGAACGGGGTTTTGTCTTAGCAGCGTGGCTACAGGCGCTGATAGCAGCGAGTATGTGTGTGCGCGCGCAGCTTGGTCAAGCCCCTCCCCCTCCCCCCATGGCCCGCCCCCACCCTCTACCCTTCCCCGCCTCCTGCTTCTCATTAGCAAAACGACGCACTGGGAAAAGCGCTGAAATGGGGCTCTCTCCCAGGAGGCTATATTTACGTGCCGAGGGTTCATTTCGAGAAAGGCTGCGGATATAACATCCGGAAGCCTCCACGAGCCCGTTTAAAGCATCAACAAACCACCATGCCATGGGACCTTTAATAAAATATGACCGTTTAATCAACTGAAACTTGTACAAAAACTTTTTTTATTTGCTACAGACGCAGTCTTTAATTCTGTCCAGCCAACCCGCATTAGTTCCGTAAACGCATTTTTTTTTTGTTCAGTTCCGTTCTCATTTTGAATAGATCTATTAGGTTCTCCTACAGATCTGTCAGGGTCATTAACAAAGTAGGTAATGAATTTCGCGTAACAAAACTCAAAAGCTGTTTGTAACGTCTCGGATGGATCAAGATCGAACGAATTTTCCAGTAACGGTTTGTGATGGTCCGACACACGGACTTTTTGTAGTTCTAAATCGAGCGTTAGGCCTAGTTCGGATGAAATTACACTATTTAAATGATCACTGAATGATTTGTTTTTCTGAATCTTTGCTATTTTGTTGTTCGCTAGAATACCATTTTGCGATTTCACACTTAAGCAAATGTTTGAAAACTCCGGATCTCCTTCCTTCATGATGGCTGCCATTTTTTTGTGCCGCACGGCGCATGCGCAGAGCTGGTTCGATTCTATATTCTGCGCGGAATGTGTAAATGTCAAGTTCGATTTTAGATTTACGAACCTGAAAAAAATGTCGAAAAACCGGCGTTAAAAAAAAATTTCAACCGCACAAACGGCACTCACCCGGCCGGTGGACCGGAAACAGAACATTTTTTAATAATGGCCTGGAGGTGGAAGTTCAAAAGCCTGCTGACTTCTTTCCTGGTGGAAAAGGCGAACCATGATGTTTGAACCTGCCCGTGGATCACTAACAAATGGTGGCTTTTGTTTTCTTTGCATTACTTCTAACCATCTATGATGTATTCTTGCCTCACACCCAGTTTTCCTTGTATAAAATGCTTTTAAGGAGCCTTGTGTAGGATTAAACAGAATGAATAAATAACTTTCAGGCTTTATCTTCTTGCTGTAGGCGACGACATGGGATGTAAATGTATCTCAAATATTCACTTTGTTTGGAGAAATTGTGGCGCATGTTTTCCTCCAACTGAATGTCTGGAGCTCCAAAAAGGCCACGAAAAACATCAGCATTGCAAATCAAACACTTAAATAATTGATCTAATTTCTAGGTAAAGGATTCTGTTTTTCATTTGTATATTTTATTCTAACAAAAGCATTTGAGGAGTTTTTCTTGTTTGTGTGTAACGTGCTTACACAGGAGTCTTTGTGTCTTCTTTGCTGAAGTGTTTATTATGGTCCAGAGGAACCTTGCTGATGTTTAAATTGATGCACTGACACACATATTCTCTCTCTCTCTCTCAGGCTCCGTGCTGTCATCAGGACGAGGTGAGTATCGCAGCGATAGTTTACAACTGTGATTTGACTGGTTCTTATCATAGGAAGAGCTGGATTATGGTAGCTTTGCATGCTCTTGGTTTGTGTGTATGGTTCTGGTGATCAGTCAAGCATAAAAGCATCCAGCAAGAACGCGAGTGGAATATTTTCGAAAATGGGCGTGTCTGTCGGAGCACTGGAGTAGGGGTGTAACACACTGCCACTATTTTTAGTTTATTTTATGTTGCCAGACTTTGACTCGCATTCAGAATTGTTTGTGTTTTCATTTCATGTGTATGCCTGATAACGAGTGTGTGTATGACCGTATGAAGACCCCATTGAAAAGATGTTCCTGGTGGTGATTATGAGATTGCCCGATTTTGTGCACAGTTCACAATCTTAAACAAGATCAACGGTGAGCTACTGCTTCAAAACCGTCGTTTTGAAATAGCACTTTGCTTCTTGAAATAGCGTCAATCCAGCCTATGTGTTTGGTAAATACTGTACATTCAGTCGGTAAACAGGAAGTCGATGTGCGACAGACCTGAAAACGGTACACACGGTATAGAACCCCAAGCCGAAGCTCGGTGCCAAGTATCAAGCAGTTGCGATTCGTAGTTGCTGAGAAAAGTGTGAGACAAAATTTGTAAATCCACGCTATACGTTTCGTAAACGTATTCCGTCGATAAACAGGAAGTCGATGTGTGACAGATCTGAAACCGGTAAACGTGGTATCGAACCCCAAGCTGAAGCTCGGCACCAAACATCCAGCAGTTGCGCTTTGTAGCTGCTGAGAAAAGTGTAAGGAAAATTTAGTAAATCCACGCTATATGTTTCATAAATACATTCAGTCGGTAAACAGGAAGTCGATGTGCGACAGACCTGAAAACGTTGTTAGTTTTTTTCTTTTTTATCAGACATCTAATTTTTTAGGTTTGTTTACCTGACATGTTTCGACGTACGACTGTCGTCTTCCTCAGAGTGTCACCGGATGTTATTGGTGACGCATCTTTTATCAGCTGATGTTTCCGAAGGCGTGGCCTTCCTGTCTGGATTGACAGGTCGGTCACGCCTTCTACTGTCAGTTCGTCCCCTGCAAGATGGCACTCCAGGTATGGGAGAGCATGTATGCTCCCTCATCTCGGTTGATGGTCCTCGGGCTTCGCTTACGGATCTCTATGGCCTCCCTGATCCAGCGCTGATGTTTATTATCTTCTGTGTGGATGACTCTGGCATTCCCCCAGTCCATAATATGATTTTCCCTTTTGCAATGACCTGTTATGGGTGACATAATTTTCCTGTTGTGCTTTTTCTTTTATTGTTCGGGTTTGTCTTGTAGCTGTCTCCTTTTCGCACTTTTTCTTGTGTTGAAACTCCTTCCTGTCTCCCTAATGTAACTGACCGTAGAAGGCGTGACCGACCTGTCAATCCAGACATGAAGGCCACGCCTTCGGAAACATCAGCTGATAAAAGATGTGTCACCAATAACATCCGGTGACACTCTGAGGAAGACGACAGTCGTACGTCGAAACATGTCAGGTAAACAAACCTAAAAAAATTAGATGTCTGATAAAAAAGAAAAAACTAACAATATTCAATATAAGACATAATGAACATCTCATCTCATTCTCATTATCTCTAGCCGCTTTATCCTTCTACAGGGTCGCAGGCAAGCTGGAGCCCATCCCAGCTGACTACGGGTGAAAGGCGGGGTACACCCTGGACAAGTCGCCAGGTCATCACAGGGCTGACACATAGACACAGACAACCATTCACACCTACGGTCAATTTAGAGTCACCAGTTAACCTAACCTGCATGTCTTTGGACTGTGGGGGAAACCGGAGCACCCGGAGGAAACGGACACGGGGAGAACATGCAAACTCCGCACAGAAAGGCCCTCGCCGGCCCCGGGGCTCGAACCCAGGACCTTCTTGCTGTGAGGCGACAGCGCTAACCACTACACCACCGTGCCGCCCTCATAATGAACATAATCGAAAGAATAAGGTATGGAGATGAAAGCATCAAGGAGTTTCGCCGCCTTGAAAGATTGACGCGAAAACGGGCACGCTACAGGAATCACCTGAGATTCAATCTGCGCTGCCAGGATGAAGTCGTCGTACCGGCCAGCCTGATCATCAAGAACCCGATTCCAACCAGAAACGCGGAAAAGATGATCAGGAAAGTGCGGATGACTCTGGTAAAAGAACGGATACGGTGCACAACTGGCAAACTCAATAATATCAACAGCGAACTACATAGGGAGATGGAAACTTTCAAACGCCGGTTTCCCCAAAACAAGGAAATGGAAATAGCAATACACGGACACTTGGCAGACATACATGAGCAGGAATTCACAGAGACAAAAACCCGACAAATCCGAAAACTGGACAAACTCATCGCACAGAAAAAAGAAGGCAGAACCGGAGCACGCACACATCAACGAAAAATGGATTTACAACATATCAAGGTACAAACTCTCACAAGCAGAACGCAGTATACTAGCAAAAGGACTCAACTACGCTGTCACACCGAACAACATACCACACGAGGAATTCATTCTGGCAACTGAATTAGCATGTGAGAAAATACAGGATCAGGGACAAAAAGCAGCACTAAGAAACGCAATAGCTGGTCTATTGAAAACGGCCAAACCACCACCCAGTAACATCACCGAACAGGAAGCCAAAGTCATGAGAACGTTAGCAAAAAGTAAAGACATCACAATCCTCCCAGCAGATAAAGGCAGAACAGTAGTTATCATGGACACCGAAGAATATGAACACAAAATGATGGAATTACTCAGTGACAATGCCTTCGAGATATTAAGAAAAGACCCAACAGAAGACAAGAAAAAGAAACTTAAAGCATTACTCAAACCACTACACGATGAAAATAAAATCGATAAACAGGCATATAATCATTTAGTACCCACAGCCAATGTCATCCCCAGGATTTACGGCACACCAAAGATACACAAACCAGGAACACCATTACGCCCCATAGTAGATAGCATTGGTTCAGTCACATACAACTTATCAAAAGCACTCACCGAAATAATTAAACCATTACTAGGACTCACAGACCAACACTGCAAAAACTCAAAACAACTGGCAGAAGAACTAAAAAACATAAAAATGCAACAAGACGAAGTTTTCATTTCACACGATGTCATCTCTTTTCACCAGAACACCCACGGAAGCCACCATACAGGTAGTACAAGACAAATTAAAAACAGATAGGACGCTCAAGAAACGCACAAACCTCACTGTACAAGACATTACGCAACTCCTTCAATTCATCGCCACATCCACATACTTTCAGTTCAGGAATACAATTTACAGACAGAAGGAAGGTTTTGCCATGGGAGACCCACTATCAGCCATCATGTGCGGCTTTTTCATGGAAGACCTGGAGCGGAAAGCACTCACTACAATACCAGCGGAATACAGACCAACACTCTGGAAACGGTATGTGGACGACATATTGGAAAAAGTAAAGAGGGGACACACTCAACAACTTACCGACCATCTCAATACTATAGACAATACCGGCAATATAAAATTCACACATGAAGAGGAAACGGAGCAGTCAATAGCATTTTTGGACTTAAAAATGCATCACACAGAAGAGGGGGACATCAAAATAAAAGTACACAGAAAACCCACACACACCGACCGACATTTAAACTGGACTTCCGAACACCCCATAATGCACAAAATATCCGTAGTTAGAACATTACATGAACGCGCAGCAATAATTACAGATCCGCAGGACAAAGAACAGGAAGAACAACATATACAACACGCACTGAAGGCATGTCAATATCCACAATGGGCAATATCCAAAGGGGTGGAACAGGTCAAAAACAATAAAACACAGAAGAAAGAGAAAAAACAAACCAACAAACAAGAACACAGGGGAGTAGTGACATTATCGTACATCAGAGGAATAACGGAACGCATTCAAAGAGCAATGAGGAAACGCAACATTAACACACCTGTCAAACCACACACAACACTCCGTCAGATCCCGGTTCATCCCAAAGACAGAATACATCCGGAAAACAGATGCAACACCATATATGAGATTCCATGCCAATTATGCAATAAAACTTACATTGGGGAGACAGGAAGGAGTTTCAATACAAGAAAAAATGAACATAAGAAAGAGTGCGAAAAGGAGACAGCTACAAGACAAACCCGAACAATAAAAGAAAAGGCACAACAGGAAAATTATAAGTCAGCCATAACAGATCACTGCAAAAGGGAAAATCATATTATGGACTGGGGGAATGCCAGAGTCATCCGCACAGAAGATAATAAACATCAGCGCTGGATCAGGGAGGCCATAGAGATCTGTAAGCGAAGCCCGAGGACCATCAACCGAGATGAGGGAGCATACATGCTCTCCCATACCTGGAGTGCCATCTTGCAGGGGACAAACTGACAGTAGAAGGCGTGACCGACCTGTCAATCCAGACAGGAAGGCCACGCCTTCGGAAACATCAGCTGATAAAAGATGCGTCACCAATAACATCTGGTGACACTCTGAGGAAGACGACAGTCGTACGTCGAAACATGTCAGGTAAACAAACCTAAAAAATTAGATGTCTGATAAAAAAGAAAAAACTAACAATATTCAATATAAGACATAATGAACGTAATCGAAAGACCTGAAAACGGTATAGAACCCCAAACTGAAGTTTGGCACCAAGTGGCTATGATTTGTGGTTGCTGAGAAAAAGGGTGTTTCGGATGGACGGACAGAGGTAAATCAGTATTTCCCTCCCTTCTTCGGAGCGGGGGTATAATAGTACATATTTATTTGTATTTGGATCTGTTAATCGCCACAACCATCAACCAGACAGATGCCCCTTTTCCACCAAATCAGTTCCAGGGCTGGTTCGGGGCCAGTGCTTAGTTTGGAACCGGGTTTTCTGTTTCCACTGACAAAGAACTGGCTCTGGGGCCAGAAAAACCGGTTCCAGGCTAGCACCAACTCTCTGCTGGGCCAGAGGAAAAAACCGCTTATGTCAGTGGGGTAGCGGAGTTGTTAAAACCAACAACAATAACAAGACCGCAAAAGATCGCCATTTTTAAGCGACGAGAAGCAGCAGCTGTACAAACGCGAAGTCAGCCATTATTATTATTATTGTTGTTGCTGCCGCTTCTTCCGTGTTGTTTTTGCTTCGATATTCGCGCCAAGGTTTATGCAAACGTAGCGACGTAACTGACGTATATAGCGATGTAATGACGTGGCTTCCCTTAGCACCGCGAGCTATGGAAAAGCAAACTGGTTCTCAGCTGGCTCGCAAATTGAACGAGTTGTGAACCAGCACCAGCACTGGCCCCGAACCAGCCCTGGAACTGATTTGGTGGAAAAGGGGTACGAGTCAACAAATGGGGGGGGGGGGGACGACACTGAATTGTACAACTCCTACTTGGATATGGATCTGTTTGGAACACATTACTTGTGCATGACAAAAAATGTGTCGTGTGTGCACATGCGCAGGACAGAACAAGCCAGACTGAAGCAGAAATTTATTATTTTTTTCTTTTTTTTGTTGCTGGACAGGCATGTGATCCACCTGGAAAGCCCCAGGGCTCCTAGAGGAAAAAAAAAAAATTTGTGCGCGCACACACCGAGAGAGAGAGAGAGAGAGAGAGAGAGAACGTGTGACTGAGCAAGAAGCAGACTGAAGGACTGAAATGCCCAAACAGAATATGAGACACCAGAAAGCAGCAGAGACGTTCCTCACAGTTTTGTATTCATTCTCTCCTGCGTAATGAAAAAAAAGAAGAAATTGATTGTCTCTGTTTCACTGCGGCGCACACTTTTCCAACAGCTTTATCAAAGCTTGACATTTAGTGTCTGAGGAAATCACATTTAGCCAGCAAGGTTTTAGACATATTTAGACAATCGACTGTTTTAAACCGCTGCATTTGTTAATCTGCCTCCTTAGGAAGATTATTTATGGTATCTTCAAGAAGAGGAGCCATAAGCAGGCCATTTATTTGAGTTCACACACAGGAACGTCGCTACATCCTATATATAAAGGTTTAAGCAGGAATGATCACCCGTACGTCAGCGTTTGGTCCGCTTGGTGACCGAGGCGGTCCTGTTTTCCTCGACTCTTAAGGCCAATTTATGCTGACAACCCAGTCCTCGCAGATGGCCTCGCAGATGGCGTCTGCGAAGCCCCCCCCCTTCGCAGACGCTCTGTGCACACCTCCCAAAAATTGTGACCACCGCAGACAGCCTCGCAGACAAGAGAGCTCTGATTGGTCCGCTCTACATCCGCTGTACACGCACTTCCGCTTCCCTACTTTCCCGGTTTGGTTTGTTTTCACGAGCGCCATTTTTAAAAACACGAGCAAAGATGGAGCAGCACGAAGAGCGGTTGATCGAGGAAGTGAGGAAGTACGTACATCTATACGACTCCAGTTCTAGTCATTATAAGTAACCGGAGGATAAACACGCCACTAACCACACCCACCAACTACTCCTCGCGACTTCGCGCCCCCTTGCGTTGTGGCGGTGAATAACATCGCGCACGCCTATTACTCCCCGCTCAGCGATAAATTACAACTGTCTGCGAAAAGCTATCTGCGAAAGCCTTGTCGCAAGAGCATGCAGAGGCCCTTAGCCTTATTCCCTGACCGTGTATTGTAAATGCAGTGCCAGACGCGATTACGTGCTTTTGTAACTGTTCTATTTGCTCTATTTGCTGTTGCTTGTCCGCTTATGAAGTGAGAAAGTGAGAGAGAGGACCTGATGAGTTGATAAATGATACAACGTGCTACCCTTGGTTTATAGTCAGAAAGTGTTTGCATGTAAAACTTGTTCATTTCCGGAGGGGGTGTGTGTGTATATAGTAATCAGTGTTGCCAGATTCATGGTATTCCTCTGGAATTTTGTACACTACCGTTCAAAAGTTTGGGGTCACTTTGAAATGTCCTTATTTTTGAAAGAAAAGCACTGTTCTTTTCAATGAAGATCACTTTAAACTAATCAGAAATCCACTCTATACATTGCTAATGTGGTAAATGACTATTCTAGCTGCAAATGTCTGGTTTTTGGTGCAATATCTCCATAGGTGTATAGAGGCCCATTTCCAGCAACTCTCACTCCAGTGTTCTAATGGTACAATGTGTTTGCTCATTGCCTCAGAAGGCTAATGGATGATTAGAAAACCCTTGTACAATCATGTTAGCACAGCTGAAAACAGTTTAGCTCTTTAGAGAAGCTATAAAACTCACCTTCCTTTGAGCAGATTGATGCTGTGTTCATGTGCTATGGGAAGATGATATTTTCCAGTTGGGAAGTGGTATTTACCAGTGTGTTGTGTTCCCATGCTTTTGTTGTTGTTGACAAAGGACGCGGACTGCTAGTTAGCAATAGTTAGTTAGCTATCGTTAGCAATAGCGTCTGCTCTGGATAGGTAAAAACAAACCATAACACATTTTTAAAGGAAACGGATTTCTAACGTATTATATTACACTTGTTAATGACGCAACATTGCATAGACACCAAAAACTACCCACTAGTACTAGTAAAAAAAAAAAAAACTTGAGTAGCGTACAGTGCTTACCATTCAAGTGTCTTGTACCGCTCGCCGCCATGTTGAAAAGGTTCAAGTTCATCTCATCTCGGCAACTCGTGTATCAAAATTTTCTACGAGTTGCCCAGTGGAAAATACCACAAGAGGGGGCGTTCATGTGTGCTTTCCATGTCGGCGTTTGGTATTTACCATAATTCCCATAGCACATGAACGCACCATGAGTTTCTGGAGCATCACATTTGTGGGGTCGATTAAATGCTCAAAATGGCCAGAAAAATGTCTTGACTATATTTTCTATTCGTTTTGCAACTTATGGTGGTAAATAAAAGTGTGACTTTTCATGGAAAACACAAAATACCTGGATTCCTGACGAGTCACGACCATGTGTGCCTGTTTAACATCCTTCTCCAGATGTAGTCCTCTTGTACTGTTGTAATAAGCTCCACTCTTCTGGGAAGGCTTTCCACTAGATTTTGGAGGATTTGCTTGTTCAGCAGCAAAAGCACTCGTGAGGTGTGTGTGTGTTGGGTGAAAAGGCCTGGCATGGGATCAGCGTTCCAGTTTATCCCAAAAATCATCAGTGGGGTTGAGGTCAGGGCTCTGTCCAGGCTTCACATGTTCTTCCATTCGAACCTCGACGAACCATGTCTTCATGGAGCTTGCTGTGGGAACAGGTTTGGCTCTCTTAGTTCCAGTGAAAGTAAATCTTAATACTGTATTAAAGCATACAGAGACATTAGACAATAGGGTGTATCTAATTCTGTGGCACTAGGTTCGAGAAAACCTCGTATAGCTGTGATGATTTGATTAGATTAGATTAGATAGAACTTTATTGGTCCCTTTGGGCGGGTTCCATTATAGCTGCATTATACTGGTCAGTGTTGTGGTGGAATCTTTGTAGGTGAAATTTTTATACCCCCGCGCCAAAGGAGTGGGGTGGGGGTTGTAGTATTCTGGTTTACCTCTGTCCGTCCGTATTTCCGTCCGTCTGAAAAAAACACAAATTGTAGCCACTTAGTACCAAACTTCAGCTTGGGGTTCTATACCATGTATACCGTTTTCAGGTCTGTCCCACATCAACTTCCTGTTTACCAGCTGAATGTATTTGCGAAACATGTAGCGTGGATTTACAAATTTTTCGTAACTTTTTTTTTCCAGCTGTGATTTGTAGTTGCTGAGAAAAAATGTTACGAAAAATTTGTAAATCCACGCTATATGTTTAGCAAATGTATTCAGCTGGTAAACAGGAAGTCGATGTGGGACAGACCTGAAAACGGTATAAACGGTATACACGGTACAACTGCTTGATATTTGGTACCGAGCTTCAGCTTGGGGTTCTATACCACGTATGTCGTTTTCAGGTCTGTCTCACATCGACTTCCTGTTTACCGATTTGAATGTATTTACGAAACACACAGGGTGGATTTTGACGCTGTTTCAAGAAGCAAAATGCTATTTCAAAATGACGTTTTACCAGGATGCTATTTGAAATCCCTGGGGAAAGATACTGCTCTTTACTTACTCGTTTCAGGGTTCATTATTTGTTGAAGTCAATATTCATAATAAGTGTCCGATTGCTTGCATTCTGATACAAGTGAAAGTGGGGGAGGGGGGATACGTAAGTGAGCAGTAGCTCACAGTTGATCTTGTTATAGCTAATCCACCTACTTGTACATTTTTGGAAGGAAACTGGAGAACTCTGAAGAACACATGTGGACATAAGGAGAGCATCTACACCAACCGTAAATGGAGCTTAGCATCAAGCAATATTAGATGACATCAATTATACCAGTATGTTGGCGGCACGGTGGTGTAGTGGTTAGCACTGTCACCTCACAGCAAAAAGGTTCTGGGTTTGAGTCCAGTGGCTGATGGGGGGGGGGGGGCCTTTCTGTGTGGAGTTTGCATGTTCTCCCCGTGTCTGCATGGGTTTCCTTTGGGTACTCCAGTTTTCCCCATGCGGTTAGGTTAACTGGCTACTCTAAATTGACCATAGTTGTGAATGTGTGTGCAGAAAGGTACTGACCACCCTGCTGCTGCAATTCTGGCCAAGTCAACCAAACATGGTTCGCGTCAAGCCCGGATCGAGTTCAGCAGTGATGACAACAATACCCATATGTTAAAACATACACTAGCAGTGATGTCTTTATCCTATCCCCACTACAGTGTTGTGGTGTTATATGCCAAACAGTAATGGTCTAATAATTCTAGTAAATCTGACAGCATATGGAACTTGATAGAGTTCAGACCTCCACCAAGCCACAGAGTTGGATTTGTATCAAAATCGAATCAATTGTTCCTTGGCGCATGGCCCACCTTTCCACAAAATTTCATAGAAATCCGTTCACTACTTTTTGAGTTACGTTGGGAAGAAATTTCTCGTCGTCTTCTCGTCTTCTTCCGCTTTATCCGGGACTGGGTCACGGAGGCAGCAGTCTAAGCATGGAAGCCCAAACTTCCCTTTCCCCAGACACCTCGGCCAGCTCCTCGGGAAGAACACCAAGGTGTTCCCAGGCCAGCCGAGAGACATAGTCCGTCTAGCGTGTCCTGGGTCTTCCCCGAGGCCTCCTCCCAGGGGGACATGCCTGGAACACCTCCCCAGGGAGGCGTCCAGGCGGGAAGAAATTTGGCAGAGGAAATAATGCAAGACCATTTTAGGGCAGTCCGCCTCTCGATTGGGAGATCGCGAGTTCTACTGTCAGTCGGGTCATACCAAAGACCATCATAAAAATGGTACCTTCTGCTGTCTGGCAAGGCACGCTGCAATACAGATGTGAGAGGGGAGTCAAACTCTTGCGGATACCAAAGGATCAGCCCCCCACTGTAACCTTAGCTGTATAGGCGGGAGGCTGAGGGCTATGGAAACTGAGATTGGTGCTGCACCCACGCGCACCTTAAGGGCCTGGCTAGTACTGGGACGGGAGACTGACTGGGAAGTCCTGGCATGGGAAGGACTTTGATTTTAGGACAATGGTGAAAGAACATTTTTAGTTTACCGACACCAACTTTGTTGGAGGAGGTGATGTTTTCACCTTGGTTTGTTTGTTGGTGGGTTCCCAATGTAACTCAAAGTAGTGAATGGATTTTGATGAAATTTTGAGGAAAGGTGACCATGGGCCAAGGAACACCTGATTTGGATTTTGATACAAATCTGAATATGTGGCTTGGCTGAGGTATATACTCTACCAAGTGCTTTTCTAGTTTTCCAACTGTGTGTGTGTTTTTTTTTAAATTATTATTATTTTTTTTTAATTAATACTTTTACTGTCCCAGTTGATTCACCATTGGAATATGGCTGACCACCTTGGTTGTGCTTTGTAGTTTTGTACAACCCCGATTCCAAAAAAGTTGGGACAAAGTACAAATTGTAAATAAAAACGGAATGCAATGATGTGGAAGTTTAAAAATTCCATATTTTATTCAGAATAGAACATAGATGACATATCAAATGTTTAAACTGAGAAAATGTATCATTTAAAGAGAAAAATTAGGTGATTTTAAATTTCATGACAACAACACATCTCAAAGTTGGGACAAGGCCATGTTTCCCACTGTGAGACATCCCCTTTTCTCTTTACAACAGTCTGTAAACGTCTGGGGACTGAGGAGACAAGTTGCTCAAGTTTAGGGAGAGGAATGTTAACCCATTCTTGTCTAATGTAGGATTCTAGTTGCTCGACTGTCTTAGGTCTTTTTTGTCGTATCTTCCGTTTTATGATGCGCCAAATGTTTTCTATGGGTGAAAGATCTGGACTGCAGGCTGGCCAGTTCAGTACCCGGACCCTTCTTCTACGCAGCCATGATGCTGTAATTGATGCAGTATGTGGTTTGGCATTGTCATGTTGGAAAATACAAGGTCTTCCCTGAAAGAGACGTTATCTGGATGGGAGCATATGTTGCTCTAGAACCTGGATATACCTTTCAGCATTGATGGTGTCTTTCCAGATGTGTAAGCTGCCCATGCCACACGCACTAATGCAACCCCATACCATCAGAGATGCAGGCTTCTGAACTGAGCGCTGATGATAACTCGGGTCGTCCTTCTCCTCTTTAGTCCGAATGACATGGCGTCCCTGATTTCCATAAAGAACTTCAAATTTTGATTCGTCTGACCACAGAACAGTTTTCCACTTTGCCACAGTCCATTTTAAATGAGCCTTGGCCCAGAGAAGACGTCTGCGCTTCTGGATCATGTTTAGATACGGCTTCTTCTTTGAACTATAGAGTTTTAGCTGGCAACGGCGGATGGCACAGTGAATTGTTTTCACAGTTCTCTGGAAATATTCCTGAGCCCATTTTGTGATTTCCAATACAGAAGCATGCCTGTATGTGATGCAGTGCCGTCTAAGGGCCCGAAGATCACGGGCACCCAGTATGGTTTTCCGGCCTTGACCCTTACGCACAGAGATTCTTCCAGATTCTCTGAATCTTTTGATGATATTATGCACTGTAGATGATGATATGTTCAAACTCTTTGCAATTTTACACTGTCGAACTCCTTTCTGATATTGCTCCACTATTTGTCGGCGCAGAATTAGGGGGATTGGTGATCCTCTTCCCATCTTTACTTCTGAGAGCCGCTGCCACTCCAAGATGCTCTTTTTATACCCAGTCATGTTAATGACCTATTGCCAGTTGACCTAATGAGTTGCAATTTGGTCCTCCAGCTGTTCCTTTTTTGTACCTTTAACTTTTCCAGCCTCTTATTGCCCCTGTCCCAACTTTTTTGAGATGTGTTGCTGTCATGAAATTTCAAATGAGCCAATATTTGGCATGAAATTTCAAAATGTCTCACTTTCGACATTTGATATGTTGTCTATGTTCTATTGTGAATACAATATCAGTTTTTGAGATTTGTAAATTATTGCATTCCGTTTTTATTTACAATTTGTACTTTGTCCCAACTTTTTTGGAATCGGGATTGTATAACAAAAGCCTCAAATTCCTTTCCTTCACACCCATACCAAGAATGCGGTTTCTCTCACTTTCTCTTATTCCATGTATATCTTATTATTATTCCACATCTTGGAATAATGCAAGATAATTAACCACAATGTCCAACACACACTCCATTTACTTCCTTTCTGACTCCATTGAAGTCACTTTGCATTACTGAAGTATTCTTTCTTTCATTTTCACACATAATACCTGCTGAGAGATTAGAGACGGAGACAGATAGGCAGTGTCCTTGACCTTGGCATAACATAGACTATCTTTGTATGAATGTGAATTGAGGACCATATAGAGCAATTCAAAGTGAATTTAGTTGAACATCATTTCCTTTTTGTTCCACCTCTTTCTTTATTTCAGTGGTGCACATCTCATCAGCATATGATATACCGAGGCTATTGCTGACACTTTCCTCCCGTCGTCTCCCATTTGGTGCTAATATGATGCTTACACTTAAGCTGTTAAAGCCCGTTATTATCAAACAGAAATGTGTCTTTCCGTGCTGACTCCTTGTTTCATTTACGCTGAAAGCCTCAGGGCTAGTTGATGTGCTTCGTTTTAATACCGTGAAACATTAAAACAAATAGATTTATATATTGTCATTACTGAAATGCAAGAAAACGTGCGACGCCAGATGGCCGTTCTTATTCCCCAGCAGTTGCATCATTTAGACTTGTCAGCAAATTGAACACTGAGGACATGACTGAAAAATCTGGCCATGTTAAAACTGCTCGACAGTTTAGTTTGTGTGTATTCTATCCACATTCACTGGATATAAGCGATCATACAACCCCGATTCCAAAAAAGTTGGGACAAAGTACAAATTGTAAATAAAAACGGAATGCAATAATTTACAAATCTCAAAAACTGATATGGTATTTACAATATAACATAGACAACATATCAAATGTCGAAAGTGAGACATTTTTAAATTTCATGCTAAATATTGGCTCATTTGAAATTTCATGACAGCAACACATCTCAAAAAAGTTGAGAAGAAGAAGCAATATCAGAAAGGAGTTCGACAGTGTAAAATTGCAAAGAGTTTGAACATATCATCATCTACAGTGCATAATATCATCAAAAGATTCAGAGAATCTGGAAGAATCTCTGTGCGTAAGGGTCAAGGCCGGAAAACCATACTGGGTGCCCGTGATCTTTGGGCCCTTAGACGGCACTGCATCACATACAGGCATGCTTCTGTATTGGAAATCACAAAATGGGCTCAGGAATATTTCCAGAGAACATTATCTGTGAACACAATTCACCGTGCCATCCGCCGTTGCCAACTAAAACTCTATAGTTCAAAGAAGAAGCCGTATCTAAACATGATCCAGAAGCGCAGACGTCTTCTCTGGGCCAAGGCTTGTTTAAAATGGACTGTGGCAAAGTGGAAAACTGTTCTGTGGTCAGACGAATCAAAATTTGAAGTTCTTTATGGAAATCAGGGACGCCGTGTCATTCGGACTAAAGAGGAGAAGGACGACCCGAGTTGTTATCAGCGCTCAGTTCAGAAGCCTGCATCTCTGATGGTATGGGGTTGCATTAGTGCGTGTGGCATGGGCAGCTTACACATCTGGAAAGACACCATCAATGCTGAAAGGTATATCCAGGTTCTAGAGCAACATATGCTCCCATCCAGACGACGTCTCTTTCAGGGAAGACCTTGCATTTTCCAACATGACAATGCCAAACCACATACTGCATCAATTACAGCATCATGGCTGCGTAGAAGAAGGGTCCGGGTACTGAACTGGCCAGCCTGCAGTCCAGATCTTTCACCCATAGAAAACATTTGGCGCATCATAAAACGGAAGATACGACAAAAAAGACCTAAGACAGTTGAGCAACTAGAATCCTACATTAGACAAGAATGGGTTAACATTCCTCTCCCTAAACTTGAGCAACTTGTCTCCTCAGTCCCCAGACGTTTACAGACTGTTGTAAAGAGAAAAGGGGATGTCTCACAGTGGTAAACATGGCCTTGTCCCAACTTTTTTGAGATGTGTTGTCATGAAATTTAAAATCACCCAATTTTTCTCTTTAAATGATACATTTTCTCAGTTTAAACATTTGATATGTCGTCTATGTTCTATTCTGAATAAAATATGGAATTTTGAAACTTCCACATCATTGCATTCTGTTTTTATTTACAATTTGTACTTTGTCCCAACTTTTTTGGAATCAGGGTTGTACACTCTGATTCGCTACTACTAGGATATCAGCTCCTCTACCATAATTAGAGAAAATCAAAATGGCGGAGCGTGTTGCCGAACCAACCGAATACGAAATAAAAACACTACTCGAAAACAAAACCCCAAAAAATGGAAAAAAAAAGGCAACAAAATATGGATTTGATGTTAGGCATGTATTTTTAATTTTCCCAAGAATTATTATTATTGTATTTTTCACAAATTGCCACTGTCATTTCGCCGGTTTGTTTCCATTCTAAGCGGAAATGATTTGTCGGACGTTTTGCATCAAGTTTTTATTTATCGAATTTGCAAAAAATTAAAACCAAAATGCTCCGTTTCTCAAAATCCAGTGAATGTGGATAGAATAAAACAGTTATTCCACTCAGTCTCATCGTACATGGCTTATACCCGACTCATTGCTACGCGCATCATCGGCTATCAGCTCATGTACGACTCGATTTCATGGAATAACTGTTTGTTAAATAAATCTTTTTTTTTTCCCTGCAAATCGTAACACACACCTATTTTACATTTGATCAACTTAAAGTAAAATAAAGTCATCATCATGATGTGCAAAAGTTTGTACACCCTACATAGTCAGGGTCGGTATCATGAGTTACTGTGCCCCCTCGCACACCTGCAGACCAAGCCTTTGGCACCATTCACTTTTTAATTACTCATCTCATCTCATTATCTCTAGCCGCTTTATCGTGTTCTACAGGGTCGCAGGCAAGCTGGAGCCTATCCCAGCTGACTACGGGCGAAAGGCGGGGTACACCCTGGACAAGTCGCCAGGTCATCACAGGGCTGACACATAGACACAGACAACCATTCACACTCACATTCACACCTACGCTCAATTTAGAGTCACCAGTTAACCTAACCTGCATGTCTTTGGACTGTGGGGGAAACCGGAGCACCCGGAGGAAACCCACGCGGACATGAGGAGAACATGCAAACTCCACACAGAAAGGCCCTCGCCAGCCACGGGGCTCGAACCCGGACCTTCTTGCTGTGAGGCGACAGCGCTAACCACTCACTTTAATTAATTATTTTATATTAATCTGTTAACCTTTTTTCACTCATTGAAATGAAATGAAAACACGCACCCTGTTAGTCAAATTTGCTCAAGGTCACATTTGAGGAAGAAGTCCTGTGCTTGATTTGTTGACATTATTTCAAGGTAAGTGTGCACATTCGGTATAGTGAGCATTATCAAGTCAGACAGCGCTTGGTGCTGATGTGTTTCACTTGACGTCTGCAACTTTTCTAAAGGTAAGCCATGTCTTAATTCACGTCTGATGCCAGCCTTGGCTTTTAGGATTATTATGCAATATGTGGAATGAATTTTGGGTCTGTCGGTGTTTATTTGGTAAGGGATGAGTGTACAGTCTATTTCAAATGATGTCTAATGACACGCATAGTGCAGTGTGTGTGTGAGAGAGAGTTGTACAGTATCTCAGATATACAGGATATACAGTCTTTGTCGTATATTTTGAAATTGGAACTGGGTTTGTGTTGGTTGTTGAAGGCAAGCCCATATTGCCAAACATTTCCATCAAAGATTGAGTTCTTAAACAGCCCATAATCCCCCAACACGGGTTAACCTCATGCCCCCGATTGGATTTGGTCTGTGCCGAGTCTGTATCGCAGCCTGAAAAACGCCTTTTGTAGCCAGCTCAGAATATTTCCGTTATTGTTTTAGTAATTTTCACCCACTATTCCTTGTAGAATGCTTCCATTTCTGAGACATTCTTTGGTCTCAGAATCTGGCATGCATATCATGCTTAAGGGTGCACTCTCGCTGGGCGATCCATACCACACCCGAGTGCATTTGACTCCAAAGTCCGGTTCATATGACTAGCATGATTGTTGTGTACCGCGCTTGGGTGCGGTTCACTCGTGTACAGTGAGATCGCTAATCAGTACAAAGAACCGAGGGGTCGTGTTCGATGACAAACTCTTCTCAGCGAACATCGCTACGGTGACCCGGATGCATAGGTTCCTCCTCTACAACGTCTGAAGGATCCGGCCTTTTCTGACCACCTACTCTACTCAGATCCTGGTCCAAGCACTGATCCTCTCCCGCTTGGACTACTGCAACTCTCTCCTTGCTGGCCTTCCAGCGTCTGCCATCAGACCCCTGCAGCTCATCCAGAACGCTGCAGCCCGCCTGGTCTACAACCTCCGTCGTTCTTCCCATATCACCCCTCTGCTTGCCGACCTGCATTGGCTACCTATTGCAGTTCGTGTCAAATTTAAGACATTGGTGCTAGCTTACCAAGGGGTTAAGACCAGCATGTCTCCAGAGTCTGATCCGCCCCGACATGCCAGCCAGATCCCTACGCTCCGCTACTACTGGTCGCCTGGCCCCTCCTCCTCTCTGCTCCTGCCCAGCCCAATCGAGACTGCTGTCTGTCCTGGTTCCCCGTTGGTGGAACGACCTTCCCATTGAGGTCAGAACTGTTGACTCCCTGACCATCTTCAAGTGTAGACTGAAGACTCACCTTTTCAGGCCGCACCTCTCCCTTTCTTCCCTGCCCGCTGTGTAACTGCGTGTCGGTCGAGACCAACCCAGGCTGTGTACGGTCTTGCCTGGGGTTAGCTGTTTTGAATTCTTTATTTAGTTGTACTTTATATGGTTGGTTTGTTTCTTTGGCTGTTTGAGTATTGGTATTTCAACAGCATATTACATTCGGTATTGCTGTCACTTGTTCAGTTGGCACTAGAACTTTCTTGTCTAGAAGTTCAGCACTTCGTGTACCTGACTTTTGCATTCGTTGTACGTCGCTCTGGATAAGAGTGTCTGTCTGCTAAATGCCTTGTAATGTAACCACACAGAAATCAAATGTTAGTGTGAGCTTTTCAATTTGATGCGATATAACAAATATTGGATGACACAGTGGTTAGCACTGTTGCCTCACAGCAAGAAGGTTCAGGGTTCGAACCTCACGACCAACAAGGGGCCTCTCTGTGTGGAGTTTGCATGTTCTCCTCATGTCTGCATGGATTTCCTCCAGAGTTCCTGTTTCTGGTTTCCTCCCACAGTCCAAAGACCTGCAGCTAGGCTAATTGGCTACTCTAAATTATCCGTGACCAAAACAGGGCAGCAGAGGAGTGGCTAGCCGGCTGTACATACTTTGCCAAGAAACTCTAGAAAAGGGGACCCAACCCAGAACACACTGGATGGGCAAAGAAGAAGGTGATAAATATTTGGGTTAATAACAGGTCCGGTCTGGTTCTCACCTTGTGGATTGTAGCTGCATTGTGAGAACGTAAGCGCACTCTGGACTGGAACATAAAGTGCAATGTGGTTCAATCTCTCTCAGGAGTGGTATAAAGCAAACGGTCCGAGTGTGAGTACACCTCAAGATCAACATATTTTTTATTTATGTCTATGTTTATCTATCCTATTCCTCCGTCTGGACTTCACTGCTCAAACAATGTCAAAAGTGCAAATCCTGTATCTGAGGATATTTTTACTGCAATGCCACAGGAAGTGGAGGCTGTACAGGGCAGCACAGAGATAACAGGTTAGATTAGAGGATGAAGTTTGTATTCTGTAGAGGAGAAGACCAGACGAGGTGGATGGAGAGATGACTGGTGGACTGGGCTTGTGTCAGCAGAGCTATATCTGTCCAACTAATTGCGCCCTATTCGCTCTCAGCTGTCTGCTGAAATGCCCACAGTGTCCAAGACTGCGTGATGACCTAGCAGCCTGTGTCGTGTTCACGAATCAAACGCTGCCTGGAAGAGGACAGCAGGAAGCGCTGTCGGGGCAATAGGGACAGGAGCGTGGGCGGGTGTGAGGCTGTGTCTGTCTGGACATCTATTTTCACGTCCAGGCTTGGACAGTCCAGTAGTACATTTCCAATGTCTGTGTAAATCCCTTGGTATTCACAGAGCACCACGGTGTCTTTCTTTGGTAGAGAGGAAAGAATCATCACATCAAATTATACACTCAAGTACCAGGTGGGTTCAAGTCTCATTGCAATCAGCAGCAAGGAAATCATCCAACAAGTGTCTCGTGTGTGTGTGTGTGTGTGTGTGTGTGTGTGTGTGTGTGTGTGTGTGTGTGTGTGTGTGTGCATGTGTAAAAAGATCACTGCTCTATAAGGCTCTCTGGATGAATTCAAAGTATTTTTCTGCACCACCAAGGAACTCGTGCTATTCTTTCATAATCGAACAGATAGTTTAGCGTGGTGTTGATTTGCAGGTTCAGACTTGCAGACATGGCAAATCACAACATGTTGTTAACCACGATAATGAAACGGCTTCTTAACATTTGAGTTCTCACATTAACATGGTGATTATGAAGAGCAGCGAATGTCTGCAGATCTGTTGGCATGGCTAGAATGCCATTTTTAGTCGACGTTGTAAACTTTCGAAACGTTCAGGATACTTGAAGAGGGAACGCCAAATCAGTTTGGAAAGGTCACTTTTCTGAAAACATTACCCACATTTGCATCCATTATCATACAGACAGGACATAGAGTAAATGGAATAAAAACATTGGGTTTCGTTCATTCGGTTTGATAGCATGCAATATTGTTAGCATATCGCTTATCCTACGTGTATTACGCCACTCTAGCCAATGGATAATGAGCGTTGAATATCTCATCTCATCTCATCTCATTATCTCTAGCCGCTTTATCGTGTTCTACAGGGTCGCAGGCAAGCTGGAGCCTATCCCAGCTGACTACGGGCGAAAGGCGGGGTACACCCTGGACAAGTCGCCAGGTCATCACAGGGCTGACACATAGACACAGACAACCATTCACACTCACATTCACACCTACGGTCAATTTAGAGTCACCAGTTAACCTAACCTGCATGTCTTTGGACTGTGGGGGAAACCGGAGCACCCGGAGGAAACCCACGCGGACAACATGCAAACTCCGCACAGAAAGGCCCTCGCCGGCCACGGGGCTCAAACCCGGACCTTCTTGCTGTGAGGCGACAGCGCTAACCACTACACCACTGTGCCGCCAGCATTGAATATGGTTTGCGATATTGCATGGTTGTCAAGACAACATGACGTCACATGTCCGAGACGTAAAACTGCCGCGCTAGAGAGCAACTGTGACTATTTGTAAACACACATGGCTTCATTAAATACAGAAGATTTTGAGAGACTTTTGAAAGAGAAAGATGTGTTGAACAGCCGAAAGGAATGTGTATGTATAATAATAATAATGGCTTTTTTGTGGTATATCAGATATATTCCATTCAGCTACTTGTCTTCGACTCGTTTGATATCATGCTAGCTGAATGGAATATATCTGATGGACCACGAAAGAAAGCCAGCCGATATTATTGAAGTATTGTTATAATTTAACATGCATAATAAGTGTGTGTGTGTAAAGCCATGGCCATAGAGTAGTAGCTTGGGACCAGAAAGTTGTTGGTTCGATTCGCTGGACTAGCAAGAAAATGTGTGGGTGGGTGGAGGAGAGTGAATGAACACCCCCTCCCTCTACATCCACGGCCGAAGTGCCCTTGAGCAAGGCACCGAACCCGCACCTGCTCCCTGGGCACTGCAGCACAGCTGCCCGCTGCTCTGGGTGTGTGCTCGTATCCCCAGTAGGGATGGCGAAAACTAAAAAAAAATCTTGACCGACCACCGAGCCTCATTAGCCAGTTAAAGTCGGTTAACCTATGAGTTTAAAATTCTAGAATTGGAATTATTAGAATCTATTCTAAATCTAACCGCGAGCATCCGCACATTCAGTCCCAGTCGCTGCCCTCCACTCACATTCCCTTTTCTACAGCGCGAAACATTTAGTCAAACGCGGCACTGATGTCGAGGGGTTTGTATTGGAGCGGAGGACAAATGGCTCCAGCTTAGAGACAGTTTCAGTTGGCCATGATGGCGTTGAAAATAAAGTCAAGTGCTAGAAGAAGTACATAACATTCAGTGATGGGAATAACGGCGTTAAAATAAAGGCTGTTATAACGCCGGGTAATCTAATTAATTAGCTACAATCGTTATTACGCCGTTACCAATATCAACACGCCATTACTGCATGGTATTGAAGTTGCTCTGAAGCCGTCACCGACTTGGCTCACAGACATAAAAGCTGCGTTTGTCACTCCCCCCCCAGACACCGCTGTCATTTCATTCCCTCCCCTTCCCTCCAAAAGTCGGCATCTGCGCCTTTAGTTTGTGTGGAGAGATCTGATCTGCAATAACATGCATTGTTGGCTACAGACCGAAACACACTTTCAGAATGCACTGGCCAAGGCAGGACTAAACTCCATGTGCCTTCTAATAATAATTAAAAAAAAAAAAAAAAAACAGAATAGTAATTTGTAAGCTAAAAAGCCTAGCCTGATACTTTTTTTTATTTTTCACAAATACAGTCAGTGTTAATAACTGCAGTAGGCGGTGTGTTGATATTGCATACTGCTACGGACTCGGCACTTTTCTTCGAAGTGAGACACACAGACCTCAGACTGCAATTGTTTTCCAGCTACTGATATTATGGTCACATGGCTGCTAATTGTGCACAGCCATTGGGAATGGGATAGCTGGAGCTGAGCTGATTAGCCGCTAAGCTAATATAACAACTGTCTGATGCTAAGTAACATCAGTGAGTAACCAGGTTTTAGTTCAGATCTTGTGTATTATTATTACGTTGACATTAATATTCACCAGACTAATCAACCATCGGCTTCATTCATGCGCCGTGTTCTTGTTTCTTTGATAGTCAAGAATTTCCTTGATGTTACGTACCTGGTTAACATCGTAGTAAAATGCAATCCGACACTGAGACTTTTCTTTCGCCGAGTGGCAGCTGTCTTCAACTGGGGCGGGAGGGCGGGACATGACTGAATGGGTGTTTCTGATTTGTCAGCTGTCGTCCTTACACCGCATGGCACGCCCCAAGCGTTTACAACACAGAATTCCAGGTTCTCCGCTCCAAAATCGGCAGCTTCAAAACGACTGATTTTTTTTTTTAACCGACAACCAAAAAAATTTAACCGGTTGACGTTGATTCGGTCAACCATCGGTCAAATGGTCATCGGTTAACATCCCTAATCCCCAGATGGATGTGTGAGAGAATTTCACTGTGCTTTAATGAACATGTGATTTGAATAAAAGCTTAAAGGTCATAGGCAACAGTTTTCAATTTATGCACATTTGAAACTTTATATGTTAAACCCTCTGTAATTTTCTTCTGGTCCCAAGAAGTATTGTTAATAAGTAATAATTAAAATAAGTTGTTGCGGATCGTGGCGAATTTCTGTTCGGCGATTTTCGTGACCAGTCGGCGCGTGACGTCATTCAAGACAAACAAACTGCTTGAGTTGAGTCCACTTCTGTTTACTTGCATTGCTGTTCGGCTTGAGTGCAGACGTGCATTCAGGAATTTCCAAAGAGAAACCATGCCTTATTGTGCAGTGAACTGTAACAATGGGACCAACTCAGGAAGAAGTTTTTACCTTTTTCCAAGAGAGGAGAAGAGGCGGAGCGAGTGGGTTGGCTTTTTCTGAAAAAGGAGAAGAGGCGAAGCGAGAGGGTTGGCTTTTTCTGAAAAAGGAGAAGAGGCGGAGCGAGAGGATTGGCTTTTTCGGAAAGAGGAGATGAAGCGGAGAGAGTGGGTTGTGCGCGTGAAGCCAGAGGGTTGGCTTTTTCCAGAAGAGGAGATGAGGCGGAGAGGGTGGATTGTGCACGTGAAACAAAATCGAGGAGTCAAAGAAGAAATGGAGCAGCAATGCTCAAGCAAAAAGGAAAATATTGGAGGTAAACACTTAGTTTTGCTTGCAATTGACAAGTCAAAAGTCCTGAGGGATCCTGTACAATCATTGTGGAAATGAGACAAAGGGATATTTCGTCGCTTAGAGTCGGCTATAAATAGTATAATGTCGCGGATGGCAGGATAATGTGTCCTACCAGCGCGCTGTCAAGTAATCGTTACCTATATCCACTAGGGAGGGCGGTTTAATTATTCTTCAAAAGGGCCCTTATTTAGTATTATGACGAAAGTAGGAATTTATCATAACTACCATGATAAATTGTTTGGGTGCGAGTCTTGTTGAGGTCCAGGGTCACCGCAATCAGAGTCGTCCGAGTTGCTGTCCGATTCCGAGGCCGCACGGTCAAACCAGTAAGCCACATTCACCGATTGCTTCGCAACGGCCATAGGTTCATACATGTATGGTTTCACCTCTCGATATTCAATTTGGAGAGTTCCTGCTTCAAAATCGCTATCAGACATGTTACACAGCCTCTCACGACCAAAGTCCGTACACGTGTGCTCGGTTCGCAAGTAAACACAGAGCTGCTCCCGGTCTGTTTGCCTTGAATGACGTCACGACGACGGTCCCCTGGCGGTGAAAGTGCGCATAAGTGAGATGTAAACAAACCTTTGGAAATTGGGCAAAACAGTATATTTTAACCGCTTTATTCAATTTTAGGGTGCAAATTAGACACCAGGAAGATTGAATTTGCTTTTTGGGTCGTTGTTCTAGACAGTAAAGTTGATATTCTACATTTCACATCCGACCGTTGCCTATGACCTTTAAAATTCCCTCCTAAAAAAAAAAATGAATATAACATTTTGACAAGTTGGTTGGAATGACCCTGTTCAGGTCAAAGTAGCAAAGCTTCATCGAAATCGGTTGTTTTTTTAAATAAACTTGTAGCTTAAGCCAAGTCCATTTTAAAGTTACTCATTGAATGTTAACTTTGGTTTCTGGCTAAGTTCCAGCCACAAAGTCATTGAATTAAAATCCAAACGCCTACCTACATAATATCAGCACATTTAGAACATGCTTTCAAATAAATGTTTCCCATTCAAGTTCAGGATTTGATGTCCTCTTCCTCAGATGAGGTCATGATGAAAACCGAAACGGTCTTCGTCTCAGTCAGAACAAGACAACGTTTTCTGCACATGCTTTGTAGTTATTATTTGACAAACAACCTGACAATACCTCCTACCATTCTAAGATGACAGGAAAACAAATGTTGCAGGATTTTATGCCGGAAGTTAGCTTCAGGCATTTCTACAAACACATAAATACAGATCCTCTTAACATGGGGGTTCTTTCTGATGGTCTGTGCGCAGGTAGGTGGGCAAATGTGAGAGAAATGCAATCTGACAGGAACATCTTAATGTTTCAGATTTCAAGCTATGGGTGTTATTTCGATATCTGTTGCTGATCTCACCTTCAGCAACTGACGGTTCACTGCTGAACTTTGAGGTTTAAAATGGGATTTTAAGCTAGATCGGGCAGGCATGCTACCTTCACTTGCACATGTGTGACTGTATGGTGGCCTGGAAAAACCCTTCACACGGTGAAGTCTTTCCACTGTCTATAGTTCTCAGAGATGTAAGCTTCCTGGCATGAAATGTTTGTTTTTGCATGGATCTCAACCACAAGTCGGAGCATTTTTACATTTTCCCCAGAGAGTGAAATTGGTTTTTATAGATTTATTTCTGAATCTGGTGCACAAGCATCAGGGATGTTTTTTGCTGAAAGATGGCCTTGGTAAGATTAAAAAGTAAATAAATTCTCAGATATATCCCAACTTTTAGTGTTGAATCCTTGGGTAGGCAAAAAAAATTTTTTTTCCTGGTCTGGTTAAGTGACTTTTGCATTTAATCAAGCATTACAGAATGAATCAAGACTTGAAACTGCAACCGGTGGTCAGACTCGGGTCCAGGAGGACTTGAGTACTGCGGAAACGTGAAGTTGGCCCTTAATCATCATTGCTCCCAGGTCCGTTCTGGCCCAGAGTGGTAGCACCTGCCTGGGTTCCAGCTATGGGTTAAATAGTACATCACCAATAAGGCGCTGGCAGCAGGACGCTTTTCAGTGCAATGTGGCAGATGAACCCAACAGGGTCGATGGCACACCACCAGATGGCATGCAGAAGAGCCACTCATATGGCCAATGGATGGCATCACTTGGCAAGTC
Organism: Neoarius graeffei; assembly: GCF_027579695.1. Taxonomy (NCBI): domain Eukaryota; kingdom Metazoa; phylum Chordata; class Actinopteri; order Siluriformes; family Ariidae; genus Neoarius; species Neoarius graeffei. The sequence goes on from NC_083594.1 coordinate 45,490,902, forward strand.
AGTTGTCACTGCGGGGCAACTTCCATACCCGTCTGGTCTGTGGCACTTTTGTGCACCACTTGGCATAAGGTCTGGAGGTCCAGAGAAACAACACGATGGGGGCATGACATCTTTTGTCTTGGCTTACTGTGCACGGCGCTTCGTTAGGAGAGGAGAATAGTATGCGAGAACAGGCGACTCTGTCGCTCTGGTGCGGGCCTCACGGCCCATCTGCGTTTCTGCGCATCCTAATGAAGCAGTCATCATCGCTAGTGATGGACAGCTGCCACCGATGACAGAATGTATCCATGTAAAAGGACATGGTTGTCAGTTTTCACAGATCACAACTTTTGTTTCTAGTTCTTCACACAGCTGGTCTGGCGAATTGAAGACTCCGGGCCATGTGGAATTATGTTGGAGTTCAAAGTGTATAGAAAATAGAAACTGAAAGACCCGCGTCACAGCAGAGTCCCTCTGGGTTACATTAGTTCCTCATTGTGAACTAATATAGAGCTTGTTTTCTTTTGCCACAATTGAGCCTCACTTTCATGTTTGGTCTTCATTATTCTCTCCAAGAAATGAAAGATCAAGGGACTTGCTTTGAACTTTGTTCAAATATAGAAGCCTGTAAAACACACTTCCTAACTGAGAGTTAGGCTAGAGTTCAGACGCTTAGCCGCCCACACAGAAAATCCCGTGATATACCTGAAAGTAAATTCCAGTAAAGCAGTAATGGTACCTGAACCAGTGTACGTCACTTACCTTTAAAAAAAAAAAAAAAAAAGGGAGATTTGCACTGATATATAAGCCATGTTTGGAATCAACAGTGCTGTGACTGTTGGTCCCTTGGGTCTAGTGACCTTAAAGGTGACATTCTACCCCTTTTCCACAAGCTGACAAAGTTCCCTGAGGTCTTAATGAAATGTCTGTGACATGCTTTGGTCAAGATACCACAAAGATAAAGCACCACAGCTCCCTTCTCACCCTGTCGAAACAGCCCTGTTCAAAAATGGCCCATTTGAAGAAGGGCCTGTTCCTTCAAGTGATAATGAGCCACTGCTCACCCCAGCCTCCTCTTCTTCTGGCCAATCAGGTAGCACTTTCCTCATGAATATTCATTTGCAAAGGCAGTTCTCAAGCCATGAGTGGAGATCCTCAGATGAGGAGGTGGGGTGATTCTAATTAGCTTCACTTGTGACCTAAAAAGAGGAGCCAAATCTGAACGGCTTGTTGAAGCTCATGTTTTCTGAAATGGGCAGAACAAAAGAAACTGACTGGGCATCTTATTTTGGAGTTTGTGGGTTGGTCGGCTCCAGATACCCAAGTGTATGTGCACAATCACTGAAAAAGTGAGGGGTTTTTTTTTGGGGGGGGGGGGGTAATATGTCCTCTTGATGAAAAAACAAATCCCGTGATCACTCTTGGCTCTGTCAGTTCACCATCGAAATTCATTCAGCTAATACAGCTTGTCCTTCAGGGCGTTCCTCAAGACATGCGCCTGGCATATTCGGACAGTATCTTGGGGCATGGCCCAACCTTCAAGGCTACGCTCAATGCAGTTAATACTCATGGATTGCCAAGGCTGGATTGAAGTTACACCCAGACGAATGCAAGTATATGCAGAAGATCACATTTCTGTGGCATTGTAACAGGGAGTGGACACTGCGAAAGCAGCTGATGCTGTGCAAAGTAAGACAAGCTCAGGCTTTCCTGGGGTTAGCTTCTTATTACAGCAATAGTGGCTTTTGCAAAAATAATGTCCTGTTCTGCCAGCTCAGCACCAAGGGAAAGTTTTTCATTAGAACTAGGAACAACATCAGGCTTTTGATACCGTGGGCCTTCAAAACTGACACTTGTAACGTGGGACTTGGGGCACTCCAGGTTAGACCTAATATAGCTGTAAATAATAGGGAAGAGACTGCAGAACCAGATTTCCAGTCTTCTGGGCATTTGTCAAAAATGCTACAATACTGTAGCATATGTGCAAAACACCAGCTTCAGGGCCCGGTCCCACAACACCGATAACTATAACTATACCCATCACTACAACTGATTATACCTCTGCCTGAATTTAGTTTCAGTCTGGAGCGGAAACGCCAAAACTATAATCCTGACTTTGGTCCTGCCACTCAGGGAAATAAATACATGCAACTTAGCAATAGTCATGGAAGGTTTTTTTTTTCCAAGTAGTAGCACATTATTCCGGGTCATACTGTACAGCTCGGACTTCAAAACAACCCATGCACACACTCCGGTGGTTGATAAAATACGGATTGGTCACGGACTATGGAAATGTAATAAAGGATACAAAATACAGAGTGGTTATGGATTTTAATACAGATGCATCACGGACGCTAATAATTTACGGATTGGTCACAGACGTTTCAGTATATTGCAGGTTGGTTACGGATGATGCCTCACAGATTAATAAAAAGAAAATTAAGAAGTCTAAAACAAATGTTTGGACAGCCGAAGTTCATAATTAAAATATCTTACCTGCAGTTATAGATTTACTTTATTAATTTACTATTGATATTTCACAGAAAATCATGTATCTGTCAGGGGCTTCAAAGTTTGGGAGGATAGCAGGGTACAAATAATTTACAGCAGGGTGCAAAATGGTAAAATGTCTGCCAGCGGCAGACATAATGCACGCAAAGCGTGCAGGGATAGATAGATAGATAGATAGATAGATAGATAGATAGATAGATAGATAGATATGCAGATATGCAGATATGCAAGTACGAATTTTTCATGGGGCGGGATGGTTTGGAACAGGCCATCTAAAATTGGGATAACATTTACCCGCGACGGGTATTTGAGGCGGGTCGTCTAGCTTAAGCTTGATTAGCGTTGTTACGCACGCCAGTGTTTCCCACAGAAATTTTGGAGACTATGGGGGAGGCGCGGGGGTTGTTTAAAATTGAGTGATATGTTAAATATTAAGTTATTACTGAAAAACTATTGATTAAAAAAACAGACACTGAGAAATGGTACTATAAACAACTTTACCAATATAAAAGATTACCAGGACTACAAAAATGCAGAAAAATAGGCTTTACTTATCCAAATGCTCCTGTTGGTTCAAAAGTTAAAGTGCAGAGAACCTCACAGCACAACATGAAGTTACCTTCAAATATAATATAAATGCCTCAGCTTTCATGTAAGAAAAAAAAAAACTATTAATACTAGTACTGTGTGCAGGCAGTCTCTCCTGAAGACTAAATTAAACAATAATTATAAACTAATAAAATAAATGGCTCAGGCTTCATAGAAGAAAAAAACAATTTGAACAGAATCTCACAGTATGATGCTGAAGCTGCCTAAACAATGGAAAATAAAATACCATTTTGGCAAAAACGTTGGCGTCCATTAATTTCTTGTATTAAGTAAAAAAAAAAATATGTTGCCAGATACTGCTGACGTTTTACAGCCTAAAATATGTTCAAAACCCGCCAAAATGCACTTAAAACCGCCCAAATTGGGCGGGAAAACGCGCAATCTGGCAACACAGGCGGCAGTAATGGCTGCACTCGTGTCGAGGATGTAAACACAGTTGACGCGGCAACGGACATACATGACATAGTGGATGTAATTTACGTTCACAACTTTTTTTGCTGTCAGAAATATGAAATATTAAATTTTGTGACTCGACTGACAATAGCCGGCGGCATAACAAGCCATAGCCGGCGATTTGCCGCCGGTGACCGGCTACTTTTGAGACCGCTGATCTGTGAATCAAAGATCCGTGCTTTGTGTTGTTTTTTTTTTCGCTGTGAATCTGTATTCCGGGTGCAACATGATGCAACAAGGCTATACAAAAAGGCCCGGGGGGAAAAATAGCACGCACTCAGACAACGTCACATGTAAACAATTACCTGATTGGTCAGATGTTTTATTGGATCAGGTCCAGGCCTGGAAAAAATGGCTCCAGAAGCAATCTCACCGATTGGGATAAACCCAGGCCTGGGCTATAGGTATTGTTATCGGTCTGGTGTGACCACCAACCACATAAACTGCAGGGGACTGATTTATTTATAGTTGTAGTTACAGTTATTGGTATTGTGGGACCGGGCCCTTAACAGCAATTGTCCATTAAAAAAAAAAAACTCTGTTCAAGAAGATCAGAGTTGAATGGAAAGTATAGGCTGGTGTTGACATCGCCGAAGCCGATACTCCTGCTTTAGTGTTCTTGTCTATTATTATTTCAACATAAACGTGTGATTCTGTGCAAACCGCACAAAGAATCTTGCTTGACCTTTTCGGAATTAGAAACTTAGTCAAGCTTCAAATGTTGTTGTCCATGTAGCACTGTATTAATTCTGATTTAGCCTGAAACCAGGTAGCAGATGCGTTAATGGAGTGTTCAGTAATAAATCAGCATTTCTTTCAAGCATTTCATTTCTCCTTCCATTTGCTTCAATTTGCAACTTTTTTTGCACAAGCGATCATATTTCATTTTTACACATCAAGTCTTTTTCTCTCTGGCATCGAGACCGATGAAGGATGGACCATGTCCAAGCAAATCTAAATCCTAGAACAGAGCCATTACTTAAAACCACTGTCTAATAGATTTTCCTGCAGTCGTTTCTGGACTCGGGACCTTTTCCCCAGAGAGTTTGCTCTGCTTGATGAAGTGTGAATGCTAGTGTTCAAGCCTAGGAATAATCCAGAGAACGGATCTCCGGTCCATTTTTGGAAACGGTGACCTGGGTTTCACTGGAGCAGAAGTGTGGCATGGAAGCTCACCGTTCTCGGTGCAACTTGGCAAATTACGTCCTGTTTCAAGGTTTGTAATGCTCCAGGGAGGGTCGTTCTGGTCAGCAGAGGAGCTTGTATGCTCGTGATAGATTATTGAGATACATGCCAGTCCGTTCCAGGACATCGTACACCCAGTTATTCAATTTAGAGTAGCCAGTTGCATCACGTAAGATTTAAGTGATTCCACGAAATCAAGTCGTACATGAGCTGATTGCCAACTCGGTGCTACGCGCCTCGTCGGCTATAAACCATGTACAACAAGATTGAGTGGAATACCTGTTTTATTCTGTCCACGTTCACTGGATTTTGAGCATTTTTTATTTTTTTGCAAATTTGGTAAATGAACTTGATTTACAAAATGTCCGACAAAATAATTTCCGCTTAGAATGTAAACAAACCGGCGAAATGACAGGAACAATTTGTTAAAAAATAAATAAATAAAAATGCTGGAGTAATAATTCTTGAAAAATTAAAGATATTTTCATTGCTTTTTGTATTTTTTTGGGGGGTTTTGTTTTCGAGTAGTTTTTATTTCGTCCTTGGTTGGTTCAGCAACGCGCTCTGCTATTTTGTTTTTCTCTAACCACGGTATATGAGCGGATATCCTAGTAGTAGAGTAGCCAATCAGAGCATGCGATTGCTCATATGTAGTAAATGTGGATAGAATAATTACGTCATATACCATCATTGTTTGTCATTTTTACCTCGTTGTCACTTGTTTTTTTCTTCTCATTTTCAGAAACTGCATGGAAGTTTGTTTTTGCTTCTTCAATGGTTTTGTGTGTGTGTGTGTGTGTGTGTGTGTGTGTGTGTGTGTGTGTGGTTTTTTTTGTTTTTTTTTTTAAGCTGCTTTCTTCCATCCCTTCAGTCAGACTTCTGTGATCTGGGATCACTATCTTCCCTCTGTTCTGCTGGAGCGCTGCGGAGTTGTTGATGTGCTGCATAGCGTATGTGCTGGTATCAGTATCACTATGGCGATGTACAGTAATTGAATTGTTTATCAGAAAAAAACAGACTGGACTCAGAGATGAGTGAATAAATGATCTTGTGTCAGGCTTACTGACTCACAGTTGATCAATAAAACCATACAGAATTGGATTTAAACTTTCAGAGGCACAAAACAGCGCTCTTGTCCAAGTATGATGATATGGGCATCAAACTCAAGCCGCTTTCTTCTTATTTTCTTCTTTCATTGCTCTTTTTAACTCTAATTTCTCTTGGTCCTTCTTATTCTGTCTTGGTGGTTTCTCTCGATGTTGTTCCCACTCGCATCTTTTTATAATTTTACTTTCAGTCTATCTACAGTTCTGATCTCGTGTCTAAAAGTGATGATACACGGGGCGACTTTTTGGGCGGCGTTGCCGGACGATTGCGCTTCGACCCTTTTCCATTGAGACCTGGCGACATGATTTCTTTCTGATCGTTTTGGGCAACTTTTTAAGTTCATCCAGTCAAAGTGCTTGCAGCGAATCACATGACCACCTGAGAGCTTCTGAAATTTTCAACAAAGATGGTGGCGTCTCTCTCCGGCAGTGGAGCGAAGAAAGAGAGACAGCTTGTATCTTTTTTTTTTTTTTTTTTTTTTTTTTTAAATGCTGGCAAGTTATGTGTAAACCCACAGTTCTGAATTTACCTCCTCGAAGGCTTAGAAAACCAACAGGCATCTGTTTTTATGTGCTCAGGTTGTAATTAAGACATTGATTGATTATTTATCTCCCCCCCCCCCCCCCCCCCCCCCCCGAGCTAAGTGTAAACTGCCGTTAGCTAACCACCGCTCCATAGAGATTGAATGGGATTTAGCGAACGAGCGGTGATTTTTTTTTGCTAACAAAGTGAGCTGAAAGTTATCGCTAGCTATGTAGGGATAACGTTAGCTCTCTTGCGTCAAGTTAGAAGTGATGGGCAGCTCGTGGGGTTTTTGAGAGTTGTAATAGAGATTTGTCTTATCGTCTGATCAAATTCACGTACAGAACACGACTACCTGTGGAATCCGAGGGCGAAACAGTACAAATCTTGGGATCTAAAAAAGAAAGAAAAAGCCTTTCAGCAGCTCCGTCAGCCCCTTTTCCTCCTCAGCAACATCTCCTGGTCCATTTCCTTTTGTCTTTTCTTTGCTGAGATGAGAATTAAACGATTGTGATGTAGATGTCAGTTTTTAGTTATAGTATATCGTCGCTGTCAGGTCAAAACCCTGCTATGCGACATTTTTCCTTTTTTACAGGAGACGTAAAAACCTGAATAAAACTCTGAAATAACAAGCTGAGAAGCCAGTAAAAGTTTCCTTGTTCTATTATTAGCTTGGTCAGTTAAATATCCATCAAAATGGCTAATTGCAGCATTATATTAGCGTAAATTGCAAAAGAGAACCCAATTTGACCTAAATTGTCACATAGCAGGTTTTGAACTGACAGCGACGATGTGTGTCAGATATCGGAATCCAGGGACACATGTCAGCCCGGGGGCATTTTGAGTTATTGACAGATTCAGAAAGTACAGTTTCTAAGCTTTCCAATGATGCCTTCCATGTGGAGATCTGACAATATTTGAAGAATGTGTGGCCTTTTGAAAGTGTATACCTCTTAAAACAGGAAAGGAGAAAATCGCCCTCAAAGTTTTCCTTCTCAGTTACTCTGGGTGCAGGGCGGGCACGTAATGGTGCTCATTTGCATGGCATTAAGGAAAGCCCCACCCCCTACTAGCTAGCACGATGTAAACAAAGATCACCACGTCAATTTTCCTTCCATGCAAAGTATGCCCAAAACAATTATGAAGTACAAAAATAAGTCCTAAAGTATACTTTAACGTTTTATGGTTGAAAAATTACTCACACCATAAGAAAGAAAGATAGCACGATGATGACACAACTAACACAACACTAGTTTCATGTAACCAAACCACAACACTCTCCGTTACATGCAAAAATAACCACACAGCCCTTAGATTAATAAACTTACCCCATCAGAAAGAGAAACGGCGCCTTGCACACATCAGTGCCTCCGATGGAATAATGTAGTCCTAGAAACACTTCCTTTTGGTTGCGTTTTTTTGCTAGAAATGGTTATCTCCGATGTAACTACCGTGTGTCTGTTTGCTTCGCGGTGTTTCAGCTCCTCTGTGATCTGTTTATCTTGCTCATTCCATAGTGAAATTACATGACTGTATGCAGCTAAGTAGCCACGAGCTCAGCTCGTATCATACAGCTGATTGGCAGAAAAAAAAAACCCAAAAGACTTAAATCATCATGTGAATGGCCCATATGGTAATTTGCCCACACCCCCCAGCAGGCTACAGTCCTGACAAAAACGAGACAATTTGCAACAAAAAATGTATGCTTTTCCAACAAAACAATCTGTTATTTGAAATACTGATTGTATTCTTCAAGATCTCAACTTGCACATTATGGGAAAAAAACGAAAATCACAAATTTCGGAAAAAAAAGCTTCTTTTGCGATTATCTCGGCTTCGTTTTGGCCGACATGCGTCCCTGGATTCCGTGAAGTGTCACATATGTAATTGAGGCTTGAGGGATTCTGTAATTAACAGAATAACGTGGCCATTTTGACTTATCAATATTAAAATAATGGCAAGTTGTCTTTTGACCAGAGTATCTTCAGTTTTGTTCGAGAAGTGATACTTACTTGAGCGAAATAAAAGCTGAAGCCAAGACAAAAGTGACCGCTGCAAATGTTTGTGTCCATCTTTGCGGTGTCTGTCTCCCTGGCCATAGATTTTCTCTTATCTCATTGATTGATTGTTGCCCGAAAAGTTGCCCTCAAAAAGTCGTATCATCACCTTGAAACATTTGCAGCTGTCACTTTTGTCTTGGCTTCAGCCTTTATTTCACTCAGGTATCACTTCTGGAACAAAACTGAAGATACTCCGGTCAAAAGATAATTTGCCATTATTTTGACATCGATGAGTCAAAATAGCCACATTATTCTGTTACTAATAAACACTTGAAATCTCTTGAAAAATGCTGCTAGCCTCAATGGCGTATAACTAATAACTAACACATACATCACAAAAAGATATACATGTTATTTACCAGCTGGGAGGTCCGTATCGTGAAATACCGTGACCGAGGTCTTGAAAGTACTGAGCGAGGCCCTCTGGGCCGAGGTCACGGTATTTCACCATACGGACGACCTTAAGCTGGTAAATAATATATTTATTTTTTTCTTTACCAAATTCTAACAGAAAACGAGAGCACCCGAAAGGGAAAACCGAGCCGAGCCGCCATTTTGAATCCTCATTCACGGCTGTAATGCAAATTGCTTCCTCCTCGGTATACAAGTGCACTTCCATGGCAGGAAAAAAAACTACATTTTGCCACCTATGTAGTCCCCTATTTATACAAATAGGAGTCATTCAGGATTCAGCCCATGTTTTTGCTCGGTGTTAGCAAGTTACAGGTTTTTAGCTTTCTCCTGAAATATTTTCTTTTCTTTTGTCTTACTCAGGGTAGTAAAACTCGCTTTCACTGTGAACACTGTCGTTATCGCTGTCCATGCTGTAAAATTAATGCTATTTTGAATCCTCATTCACGGCTGTAATGCAAATTGCTTCCTCCTCGGTATACAAGTGCACTTCTATGGCAGGAAAAAAAACTACATTTTGCCGCCTATGTAGTCCCCTATTTATACAAATAGGAGTCATTCAGGATTCAGCCATTGTTTTTGCTCGGCGTTAGCAAGTTAGAGGATTTTAGCTTTCTTCTGAAATGTTTTATTTTATTTCTTCTTCCTCAGGGTAGTAAAACTCGCTTTTGCTGTGAAGACTGTCGTTATCGCTATCCATGCTGTAAAATTAATGCTATTCTTCTGAGAAATGCTGGCAAAAATTTAAGATTTTTGATAATCTTATAAATAAATCTTGTATTAAAAAAAAGGTAAATGTTGACAAAAAATGCTACTATGTTTGTTGTTGTGAACGAGCGAGTCGCCAGAGGTCTGTAACCAGGGTCTGTATCGCCAGCCAATCAGAGCACATGATTTGATGAAAACCACACCGCGAAAAAAATAAAATCGTTTCATCTTTCTTCCAACTCACCAAAAAAACAAAAACAAATCATGAGCTGGCAATCACTTCTAATTTGACACGAGAGCTAACGTTATCCCTACATAGCTAGCGATAACTTTCAGCTCACTGTGTTAGCAAAAGCTACCGCTAGTTAGCTAAATCCCATTCAATCTCTCTGGAGCGGTGGTTCATTAACAGCAGTTTACACTCAGCTGAAGAAAATAAAAATAGATGTCTGTTGGTTTTTGAAGCATTTGATGAGGTAAATTCACCACTGTGGGTTTAAACGTAACAACTTGCTGGCATAAAAAGATACAAGTAGTCTCTCTTTTTCTTCACTACGCTGCCGGAGAGAGACGCCGCCGTCTTTGTTGAAAATTTCAGAAGCTCTCAGGTGGTCATGTGATTCGCTGCAATCACTTGAATCTTTAAAAAGTGGCCCAAAACGATAGCCTGGCAAGCCAGACTAAATGTGAATATTTAGTCTGGCCTCGCTTGTAGACATTTCCGAAGGGTGGGGGTGGAACAACCCGCTGTCTTTCAAACTGTCTCAGCGCAACAGTGACTGTGACGTAGTCAGAGCGACAGAAAGCAGCGGGGGAGGCCTTGAAATAAATAATTTTTCAAAGTGCGTATTAATTAATAAACAGGTTCTAGATATTAAGAAGTTTGGAGATAATGACCACAAGTTTGGAGTCTGTACCACATACTTAACATACACTCATTTTTTTCAAGTGTTTTTCAAGGGTTTGCTTAAACTGTTTTTGAGAGTTTTTATTTAGTGGTGTTTGGTGAAATAATTTCCCTTAAATTTAAAATAACGGGAAAATAAGAAACAATCAAAAAGTAATGTTTCAAAGCTGTTTATTAATTCTTCGTACTGCACAAACTAGCCCCATCCTTTTGGCTACGAGCGGAGCCAGCTGGTAGATCAGACTTTTGCCATAGCCGGTCAGCGAAAACGTCCTTCTTGAAAAGGAATGAGCGGAGAGCCTCTTCCTGCTCATGTTTCAACGAAAACTCCAAGTCTAAGGCCCTGTCCACATGGCAATGGATTCAGGTGAATCCGATACAATTGTTGATCGTTTCAGCCTGGCGTCCACACGGCACCGGCGTTTTGGGTGCCCCAAAACGCAATCTTTTGAGAACGGGTCCCAGAGTGGAAAGATCTGGCAACGTTGCCGTTGCGAAGTCGTCTGGATGAGTAGAACGGATTTGTTTATGATGACGTCACAACCACATGACTGTCAGTGCTTCACGCCGGGTAGAAGTGTAACGAACTCGATGCGAGTTATCAACAAATCCTATAACTTGGTTCATGAAACGCGCTTACAAAATATTTTCACTGTGAATATTTATTGTGTAATGGTGCAAAGTGAGAGAGAGAGAGAGAGAGAGAGAGAGAGTTAGGGCAGAGTCAATCCCGCCAGCAAAAATAGGGAAAAAAAGGAGCGATCTCACCTCTTCAGATGTTGGTTTAAGTCCTGCAATACATTCCTCAGAAAGGGCGTAGAAGAACAAATTAATCCATCAACGTGTAGCATTCAATTTATTCCGGACCATTAAAGACGCCGCCTTCCACGTAGAATCATACGTCATCCTCGCCGCCATATTATTAGAGAGGTCAAAGCGGAGAATAAAGATGCCTCATTCATGTGCTGCGTTTAACTGTACCAACAGGTTTACCATCCAAACGAGATCACATGGGATTACCTTTCATAGGTGAGACTGGAAAAATACTTTTCATTGTATTTGGTCATTATAATGTAATTTTACGAACAGGTTTTTCTGACTTTGTGGCTAATATGAAGTCTCGCGCATAATAGTTTATGCGCATGCGTCCTTACTACTTCTATTGTTCTGGTGTCTCCGAAGGGACCGTCTTACAGCGCCCCTAGAGGTGTGGCATGTGTATTGCATCGTTTTCAGCAAGCGTTGCGTTGCCATATGGACCTGATATTTTACTGATCGTTGCCCATTTGGACGCGATATTTTTTAAAATAACATCTCGTTGCTGTTGTCGTGTGGATGTAGCCTAATTCTTCTAAAACTGATTCCAAAGCGGAGTCAAACGTGCGCTGTTCACTAGCCGTAGCCATCTTTCCTGCTGTGCTTTCTCCAGCGTCGCGCAGCTTTGTCGTCACTCCTGCAAAAGCCCACCCAAAGAATCCAAACAAAAACTTTGCGTTGTGATTGGCGGGCACGATTTGATGCCCGGGGTGTTTTGTTGATTATGGTGTGAGGCTAGACCCACTCGCAGGCAAAAAATATTTTTGGCCGCTAGGCGGGTGGGTCTAGTTTACTAGGCTACCAAAATGATCAAAATCGGTCAAATAGAAATCATGTTGCGCGATTGCCTGGCAACACTGCCCAAAAAATTGCCCCGTAATGAACGCCTTAAGTCTCCCTTTTAGTCTAGATGCGTCTTGGTCACCTTTCGTGACTCCTCTGTCTTTCTCTCCATCTGCTCTGATGCTCTTCCACAGCTTGAATGTTTACAAACCAGGTTGTGCCCTTTGTACGCTCCTGTCTCTGTAGCCACGATGTGATCATTAATAATTACTCATCACTGTGCAACGTATCTGGCGGGTGGTATTGTTGGCATGTGGTCTCGGTGAGAAAGGTCAACAAAAGCCGGCAGTGCTGCCCAAGAGGCTGCGATCTCTTAATGATAGG